>NC_060898.1:1470000-1477500 GCF_014805685.1 Silurus meridionalis | reverse complement strand
TGGAATCTGCAAAAAAACATTGATAAATAAAATATTTAAAAAAAAATGGACAAATCATAGAAATCTTGTGCTTTCTTGAACTTTACCTTATGCAGAGCGACTTACAATCATCTCACTTTTTCACACATGATCTTTCTTTTCTGGGACAGTTCCCATAAGAGTCCGTTTCATCATAACGTTTGATGGTTTTGGTTTGATGGATACATTTAAAGTTCTTGTAATTTTTTCTGGATTGACTGAGCATCATTTCTGAAAGTAATGATGGTAATTTTCTCTTTACATAACTCTTTCCATGATATACTGTAGATCTGTACAGTAGTTGGAGTAGCACTATATGAATATCGACTCTTCACATTACACATCTGTGACCTGAAAACCATTCCAGCTGTCTACCTCATGAATCTGATGTGAGAATGCCATGAGTTTGCCAAGATATCATTAAAGCTAAGTGCAGCTACATTGGTCAATCTAAAATATGAAACATAATACGAATTACACGATCACGTTTTTGTTAACTACATAATTCCATACCTGTTCTTTGGATGTTTTCTATATTAATGTACAACATTAAATATATGATCGAAAAGCAGACCAGATGTTATCAATCTGGCATCCCTGGGTTCTGCTATGGCTGGGAGGAGATGAAGAGTAATGAGACACCTTCCTGCCATGGACTTCTGGGTGGTTTCTGTAATGCAAGATCAAGATCACAGAGTAGAATTTGGGGGCAAGAAAAATTTGTATTTCTTTATATATACTGTAAAATATATATAAAATGTAAAATAATAAAATGAATATAAAAAATGTAATAAAATGTAAACTAAATGAAGTATATTAATGAAAGTATATACAAATATATATATATACTGTATATATAAAGAGAAATAAATAATGTCTCAAAAACGAACAAATTTTCATTTATTTACTAGATTTGATCGTTTTCTCATTTTTGTCTCGTTA
The DNA here is from genome assembly GCF_014805685.1 of Silurus meridionalis. Taxonomy (NCBI): domain Eukaryota; kingdom Metazoa; phylum Chordata; class Actinopteri; order Siluriformes; family Siluridae; genus Silurus; species Silurus meridionalis. Next base: position 1,476,540 of record NC_060898.1, on the reverse strand, counting down.
ATTAAACAAACTTTTATTCCTTTGCACGTTTGCTTGTTTATTTATTTGTTTAATTTTAAAACCCACGAGCATCACAGCGACATTCTATTTGTTTCCATAGCAACAATTTGACCTGCCGTTGACCAATAGGAGCCCAGAGAAACTGTGACATATTCAACCTTATTATCCTAAAGATAAAAAAGAAACGGAAGTAAACAAATGAATAGTTACAGTAACACTGAGAAAATGAATAATTATGACCTTTTAAAAGAATTGATCAATTAATAGTCAATTAAATTAATTAGAATACATGCAAAAAGGCTTAGAAAAGGAGAAAAACAATATTTATAGAAATGTACATTTTACTTTTTTTTAAACATTTGTACAGGTTTGTATTTCGGCCTCTTCAGCACCGAAGGTACAAACGCACGCTCAGCGTCTGTTTCTATAGAAACCGTTTGTCTGTCGGGAGTGAAACCCAACGAGGTGGTGTTGAAGTGTCATGTCTGCTGGGGCTTTTTGTCTTACTTTGTCTTCTCCTGTTTCAAAAACACAAACACGTTCACCTTCAACACACACACACACACACACACACACACACACACACACACACACACACACAAATGTACAGTGTGTGCAGCTAAACATCAGTTAACACCTACAGTGTGGAATGAATGATGGGGTAATGAAACTGAAGGTAGTCTTGAACTTCTCTTAATGTGGCGTAATATAAACCGCGTTAGCCGGTTAGCGTAGCCTTGTAGCTTCACCTGGACTTGTTTATCTTTTTTAGCTGAAACATTCCTCCTACTGTAGATGTGATCTGTATTGGAAGTCACACCCCCTCCTTCTCTTGTCTCTGCTTGGTTGCCAAAGACATCCTCAGGAATGAGACGTAGGCATTCGACCTCTGAATTCTTTGGCCTCGTCTCAAACAGCCCCCACCCCGGCTCCATCCCCTCCCCCAATCCACCCCTCGCCTCTTCGCTCACCTTTGAACCACACTTTCTCCCGCATTATTGACATCATCTCGGTTTCGAACAGAAGAAGGAATGCGATCAGGCCACACTCAGGTTTTTCTGCATGTTTGTGGAGGCCAGTCTTTCAGGACGCCTTCGATACGTCACTCTTTCGCAAGCGTGGTGTGTTTTAGTGCTGATGAGAGGCATAAAAATGGCTGCCGTTTTCACAATGTTTCCACAGAAATGGACTAAAAGTAATCACATGTGCAGCATTAGTTCTTCTCAGGAAATGTACTTTGTGTGTGTGTGTGTGTGTGTGTGTGTGTGTGTGTGTGTGTGTGTGTGCTGCAGCGTGTTGGTACTGCGTAGATGACTAAAAGAAGAAAAATGCGTTTCTGGCCACAAATGGCAGGGTAGTCAGGATTTTAAACGTCACACTCTGGAGCAGAAGCCGGAGCCGGGCCAAACGAGGCCTATTTTAAACCCGACCACAGAGAGACAGAGAGGAAAGAAATAAAAGGTTGAGAAGGAAAGGACCGAGATTTGCTTTTTTCCCCTCTCAGATGTACAAGAATGTAAATCATAAACACGTTCGGTTCATCCATCAAAATATCTTTCTCTCTTTTATAAAAAGATCTTGCACCTATTTCTTTAATACAGAATATGTAGTCCTTGTGATGAGTATGGAAACGCTATCACTTAAAACACACACAAAATGAGAAACACAAAATACGTTACAACGGCATAGTATTTAATATAAGTATTTAATATATATTTAACATAGTATTTAATATAAGTGTGTTGTAGTCAAGTACAGCAGAGCAGAGCATATAATGGAATAGATGCATATAGTGTACTATTGTCTAGTTTTGTATAGTAATTGTTGCTCTTGTATCATATAGTACATTAGCGCAATATATAATATATATAATATATAATAAAGTATCAGTATAGAGTATCTGCACTGTATTAACTAAACTATAGTACACTTGTATTTCAGAAAAAAAACATCAAATATAGGTGATAAAATATTATTTTATAGAATAATACAAAATAACCCAAAAAATATAGTATAGAAAAGTATAGTATAGTATAGTATAGTGCAGTAGGGTACTGCATAATACAGTATGAAGCATAGTATAGTTATGTAGTATATTACAGTCTTATATAGTAAAGTATAGTACAATATATTATAATACAGTAGTATAGTATAGTATAGTACAGTTCACATAGCAGGTATATTATAGGTTTAATATAGACTGTAGTATACACACTATAATTCTATAGAATAGTATAGCATAGTATATTACACTTATATTGTATTGCATTGTTAAATAAATAGTAAAATTTTATATAATAATGCAACATTATATAATGAAATATAGTATAGTGCAGTGGAGTACAGTAGGGTACTGTATAATACAGTATACAGCATGTACAGTACAGTACACTTGTATTTTATTTGAGTATATATTGAAAATATTATATATTATAAGATATAGTATTTTGTATAAACATTAAATATATGATATAGTACATCACATAGTATAATAAGAGTTTGTATTGTAACAGCATGGTAGATTAATACAGTGTAGTATTGCAAAGAACAGTAAAAAGGTGCGAGTGTAAGATATTGTAATATATACTATAATTCATTATTTTAGAAAATTAATTATAATTTACTTCTTCTTTAAACTTTAAAAGTGCAGTCAGTGATTTTGGCAGATGTTAGTTGCTAATAATTTTCAAATCCAATGAAGAAACTAATACTATTAATAAAAATGTAAATACAATTTGTTATAGTGATACTTTAATATAATCAATAAAAAAAAACAATTATTACAAGAATTATTTTTTTTTTATTTTCTGGATTACTAAAAAAATTGTTTTTTTTTATACTATAAAAATGTCAGATTTTTATTATTAATAAAATAAAATATAATAAACAATATAAAATATGAATTGTTATAATTTGGGGGATTTGATTTAGTGGTAGTTTTAATTTGCTTCCTGGACAAATCATTGTAGTTAATAATCTTTAGCTCTGCTCATCATGTTCACCCTGCAGCAGGAGATGGTCTGTCCTGCTAATTTCTTTCAATTCAGATACACTGTGTGTGTGTGTGTGTGTGTGTGTGTGTGTGTGTGTGTGTGTGTGTGTGTGTGTGAATGAAGGTGCAGGCGGAGTCATTTCCCAGCAGGCCGTGCAGGTCTGTATCTTGGGGGAGGTAAAACAGCACAGGTTTGGCTACAAGCCGAGGACACAAAAACCTCTGTGGGGAGAGCAGAGGGGAGAAAAAGAAGTGGAAGCGTGGAGGAGGAGTGTGAGCAGTGTGAGCAGTGTGGTTGGTGTGCTCAGTAATGGCTTGTCTTGGCTCTGTGAATTTGCTTCAGTCAGCACTTTTTTTCTGCTGCTGTGAAAAACATGAAGTTAAAACACTGGTTAACCTTTTCACAGATGAAGAACAGAGAGAAAGTGGAGGATAAATATGAAGAACTGAGAGAAGGAGAGAGAGAAGATATAGTACAGTTGAATATCATGTAAAGTGCTCTTGTACAGCATCTCTAATATACATACAGATCTCTCTAACAGTGAAGACTCCTTCCATGAACATTATATCTTAACCGTGCTGTTCTAGAAATTAAATATACAACTTCTGACAAACTTCTCTTAGTAATATGGTATAAACTAAAACGCTGTTTACACTCTGTGGTAAAGCACAGTCCTGGAGCTTGGTGGAAACGTCCAGTGTGGTAGGAGGAATATATTTTGCGCTTGGAGCACAGTAGAAGACGATTTTAAGAAGGGTCATAAAATCTATCAGAACCACAGCAGCAGTTCTTGAAAGCCTGGAAGTCTGGAACAGTGGCTGAGGTCATTTACGGCAGCAGTATTGTACGTGCGAAAGCTCCCACGTGAGAAAGGAGAGAGAAGCACAGCAGGGGAAGTGTATCAGTATGAGCATTAACATCACTTACTGTTTCTATCTCCATAAATCACACACAGAGTTTCTCATTTCATCATTTTCACATTTAAAATGAATTATTTCAACCAATAAAGCTTTTGTTGGAGCTTCATGCCGGAGCTTCATGCTGGGACTGAACCTGTGACCTTTAGACTCTCAGACCGTAACGAACGGCGCTTATGACGAGTCGTTGTGGATTTAACTTGACTTAGTCGACGCCCTTCCTGTTCCTGTTCACAGGATGCACATAGAGATTAGTGTCTACTTAAAGAGATATCAAAGAGATGATCTTTCCTGTGTACTCAGATCCTGGAGTCCAAATAATGGGTTTAAAATGACAATCAAAATGATACAAACTTTTTGTGGCCAAAAGTTTGTGGACACTCAACTTTAAGATTGATATGGGCTTCTTGTTAAACGTCCCATTGCTGTTATAATAACCTAAACTCTTCTGGGAAGATGTTCTACTCGAGTTTGGAGTCTTCATAGACTTATTTATAAAAAATATACATTCACACTGATGTTCCGTTCCGTCCTTCAACTTCAGCAACATCACAATCATGAATAAAACGACGAACAGGTACATTTTAGCACCTGTACAGAAGGTCGAAGATGATCGTATCACTGTGCTTTGAGTAGAGTTTGGAATGAGTCCAGACCCAATGCTCATTCAGGAGGCAGGAAACTATCAAAGCCCTAAGTGTTTCCTTCCTCAGTGACGTCACGTCCACGTCCAATACATTTCTAGTGCACTATTCTCCATCTAGTGGCTCTGAGAGTTATTACAGGGACGAGCTTCAGGAGCTGGAGTCAGAGCTTCTAGTTCACATTCCTCAAAAAAGAGTACTCATTGGTTATAATCAACAACAGCAGGAGTGAAAGTGGATCTGGAAAGATTTTGTGTGTAATCGTTCTGTTGTCGTTTTAAATAATGAATTATAAGTCAATAAGGCGTAACTATAAACTATAGCTCCAAATTATTATTATTTAAAATAAAATGAAATGAATCATCAATCCACCTACTTTTCATGACACCACGTCTATAGAAAGCATCAGTATTACAGAGAAGTGCAGTAGAACAGAGCGCTGCAGCACAGACAGGAATCTCATCCAGAGAGAATGAATCTCATCACTAAAGCAGAAAACCCAATGAACACGATTCAACACGTCTCCTTTCACTGTAGCCACAACTGCACCTCCACATACATCATCTCCAGCAGAAGCATCGATATTCACCTCATCACATCACCCCAGGTTTTTCCCTGCGTTTTTTTGTTCTGTGGATTTTTACTAGTTTTCCTGTGGATTTAAAACGAAAGCAAATTGTGTGTTTTCGTGCAAATTCTACAGGAAAGGCAACGCAAAAGTATAAACGGTCCATGAAAAAAGCTTAACAACTGTTTTGAAATGTTTGGTGAACTTTCCTCACGATGTCCAGCTGTTTTCAAAAAGTCCGTCTCGTAAATGTTCTTTGTAAGTGTACCTGTGATCAAATCGATTTCTTCTCCTCTGCCAGTTGAAAAAAAAACAGCTATTAAATCCACACAAATAGATTTAAGTTTGTGCAGTTTGCTACAGATGCAGGTTGCGAGTTCTGACTAGTGAAGCTCTCTGAGCGGCCAATCAAAAGCTAAATGACCCCGGTGCTGTCAATTTGAAATCTGATTGGTTAACGCAACAGTGTGCATGTATTTATTTATTTATATATATATATATACACACACATTACCAGTTTAAAGTTTTAATACACCGTCTCTTTAAGTGGTTTTTCTTTATAATTTATTATTTTCAACATTGTGTATTAATACTGAACACGTTTTTACTATAAAAGACATCTGGAATTCTGTAGAAAACAAAAACGTGTTAAATAACTCAGAATATTTATTCCCAATCTTTCTTTCTTTCTTTCTTTCTTTCTTTCTTTCTTTCTTTCTTTCTTTCTTTCTTTCTTTCTTTCTTTCCTTCATTCTTTCTTTCTTTCTTATATTTTTTGCTTATTTATTTCCAACATTCTGACCCCTTTCGACTTCCACATCTCTCCAGCTCTTTTTGACCCTCTTGCCTTTTCATGCGCTCTCTCTCTCTCTCTCTCTCTCTCTCTCTCTCTCTCTCTCCCCGCCTCTCTGGCGTCACGAACAGCTCTGTCCTGTTGCCACAGCAACCCCTGTTCCCTCCTAGTCTCCCCCTGTTTTTCCTTTCACAATGGTACATCCAGCATCCTGCAGCACAATGGTCGCAGGAGGACAGAGGAGCGTGTGATTCAGCATCGCCTTTTTCTCATCCTACACTCTCTCTATTTGATTTTGGCTTCCTAAACCTTTCCATCAGTCTTTCTGGTTTTTTTTGTTGCGTATCATCTTGGTGTTGATCCATGTAGCCCAGTCGGGATGGTGTGAATAACAGAGAGAGAAAGAGAGAGAGAGAGGACCGGGATCAGCTGGCGCGGAATGGTAGGTCGATATGATGCTGATGCTGATGCTGATGCTGGGGATGAAGGGTGGGGTGATGCTGATGCTGCTTCTGCTTCTGCTGCTCTGTAGCTTCTCCTGCTTGTAAGGTTAACCATGTTCTCAGTTCCTGCCTGTTCAGTGCTTTCAGGTCCTTCATATCCGCAGGATGTTGCGTGATTGCGT
>NC_060898.1:1402500-1457500 GCF_014805685.1 Silurus meridionalis | reverse complement strand
AAGAGTAGAAAAGGACAGGAAGTTGAGTCAGTGAACATGATTGATAATTGACTCTCGATAATCTGGAGTTTTAAAATTTCCCTTTTTTTCCATCCGCCAATATTTTAATCTTCGTTCTGTCACTTAAGGCTACACGTCACACTTAAAGTAAAAAGAATGGAGCTAGACAAGCTTTCCTGAAAAAGATACAAAGTAAAATGACAACAAAGACATTTTTTGTACAGAGATCATTATCATTTCCCCCCCGTTGCCCCTCGTTCCGTGCCGCATTACCCCACTTCTTTTCCCGCCACCCTCATTTGCATATTAGTGTAATTACACACTGTGTGGTGAGATGTTCCGTAAAAAATGAGGAGATCAGTGGGGTTTCTGACCAAACTCGGGTGATGAAGTCGATCAGATTAGAATCCAATGCAATTATATTCACATCTCAGATTTGTTCTTAAAACCAGGAAGCTGGTCATGTGACAGGAAGGAGATTAGCATAAATTATATGTAATTAACATATCTGGCTAATAAATATGCAAATATGCAAAAATCCATTCCCTTAATAAACATATTCTCGGCAGAACAGATTTTCTGTAAGGAAAGTTACAAAATCCATTCAGGAAGCGCTGGAGATACGCTGCACAATTCCAGTTTGGGGGCGGAGCTAATTGGGAACATTTCCGGGCCAGAACAATGAAAAATTACAGTAATAAAATCATGACATTATTTACACGAAATCTTGCAAAACTGTTTGTGTAAAAAACAGTTTATAAACAGTACGTATATTTAAAATGATTAACGTTAGAAACGTGTCAAAACGTAACAAACTGCACATTGATTAATGACAAATGAAAATGTGGACTCATCAAAATATTTTTTAAGCCGTGTTTCGCCAGTTCACGTTACTTTTTTTTATTTTTAAAATCTTATTATTGATGCTCTCGCGTATCCGGATCCTGAAACGTTGCATCCAGCGAATGTCAATTCCTGACTGGAGATTTCTTCTGCTGTAGAACGTTCTCAGCGCTGACCCTCCCCTCCCCCACCCACGTCTCAGTCATGTCTCAGTAATGCTATTATATTAGACAGCGAGGGCACGTGCAGAAATCTAATGTCTGCAGCAGGAAACCGTGTGTATTCAGTGTCAGAGTCTGAACACACTTCAGTACGACAGCGATAACACAACTTCTTAACGTTTCCTCTGAGAAACACGACGTGCCTCAGCCCCTCTGTGGAAGACGTCTGCGGAAAGTCACGTCGTATGGAAACATGAAACGTGAATCTGTAGATGTGAGTTTGTGGTACTTTTCCAAGGTACTAGAGAGAAGCACAGTATTTACACACACACACACACACACACACACACACACACACACACACACACACCAGGGGGTAACTTTGGCAGGATGGGGGAGGGGGGATATCAATCCATCCACTCATCCACTTCCTTCTCTTTTATCTTTGTCCTTATTTGAGTCCTTTGACTTCGACTTCCTGTCATCTCCATCATCTCCTCATTTCTCTCACAGCAGCGGTGATCAGATTCATCAGATCTCTCCGTGTCACTCCGATCCCTGAGGTTGTCCCTGACCTTCTCATGACCTTCTGCCTGAACCTTTATTTAAATTCAGTTATTCTATATCCCTGATTAAAGATGAAAGCAGATGTTTATGGAACGGTTATGGAAGGAATCTCCGATGTCAGCAATATTTCAAAGCTGTATGACATCTCGAAAGTTTGTGGACACCTGACCATAAGATTGGGTTGTGTTAGTAAAGTCAGACACTGATGTAGGTGAGATGTGTTGAGGAACCTTCATCGTGTTCAATAGTGTTGGAGCGCTAAAGCAGGAGATTTTCACTCCAGCTGATGTAAAGCAGATCTTCATGGAGCTGTCTTTGTGTACAGGGGCATCGTCACGGGGTTTGAGACTCCTAGTACAAGTGAAGGGAAACACTGTGTTCCTCCAACGTTGTGGTGACAGTCTGTGGGTGCAAAAGTCAGGTGTTCCAGACGTTTCTGGAGGGAACGTGCAGCGAGTATTAAATATAAAACCAACATATGACATTTTCATTTCTTCTCATTATTTCGAGAATCTTTTTGATCGTTTTTTGTGATAGGATGCAGTTATCTAAGTACAGATGGTCTCCGAGTTCTGATGGTTCAACTTGTGATTTTTGTGTCTTGCGATGATGAGAGCGCTACATCAAAATTGTACAAATATTACAAATTGCGCGTGACAGTAAATGTAGCAGCGTACGTTCTAGTGTCTTCTAATAAAGAGTTTTTGAGTTTAGCAAACGATTGTTCCTCTGCACTTTTATTTGACTCGGAAAAAGTTCGAAGCAAAATATTACTTTGACGTGTACCAACTTTAGCAACGAACATCTCCCAGGAGCTCTGCTAGCAAACCAGCTCGCGTGTTGTACAGAACGTGTCTGTGCTATAATCTTTATTTCTTCTATCTTAATAATACATTTCCACTCGACTGCTGAACTCCTTATCGCGCAGCATATTTAATCATCTCTGAGTAATCATGTTCGCGACGAACGCCTCCTCGGGAAGACGAGTACAGCGCGTGCTCTTAGCCGAAGAGAAGGACGATGACGCAGACTTCGGCGACTTCTGCTGGTGCCTGGAAACACTCTGATTAATATTTAATGGTGAACCGTGGGGTGTTTTATAAAGGTGCTGTGTGTTTACCCCATCGGAGCTTAGCCTTCTGTAACAGGAAACGCAATGGGAAAGCAAAGGAAGTTATCGACCTCTTGGTTAGCAAACTGCTATTTTTGGAACCGTCATCATCGCCATCATCGTCATGTTTGTCCAGGGTTGGTGTAAAGTCTGATCATGAGTCTAATCAACGAAAAGTCTTTCATTCCAACAGGATATTAGAAATGAGGAATTCGTTTTTAGCACGCAAATGTTTTGTTCACACCTGCACATGAATGTTTTGGATCACTTTTTATTTGTTCTGCACAAATTACAGTTTTACAGTAAATTTTTATTCTAATACATTTTATATATATATATTTATTCTAATTTTATACTAAATTTCTTACTACTAACAAAAAAGTCACTGATTAGGATTTTGTCTCTTTCAACAAGTGCATTTGTGTTGTTTCTCTTCACTGGAAATTCCTCCAGTGTTCACATCAGAACTGCTACCAGAAATCTGAAAAAATATATCAAGACGAGTATTTCCCAACATGCAATCTTTTTTTTAACAACAATCACCCTGGTCCCGAGCGCAAAGTGAACAGAGCTGTAATATTTCGGGGTTATAACTATCATATTTATTTCCCGAAAACATCAAATGAATAGATTAGAAATAAAACTGTATAGACTATAATATAAATATATTTCTCTGATTTATAATGTCTTGTGTTAATTTTGTAAAATTAAGTTTTTTTCCCCAGAATCAAATTTTTTTATAAAAAAAGAAATAAATTAATTTTATCCAGATACATACACAATGATTTATAGGAAATACATTTATAATTACTTACAAGCATATTTACAGTCCTGACTGATATTTGCTGTTTTGATGTTAAGAATATCTGATCACATATCTGATGCTATTGCACATTTCTGTTTCATGCTAACAAATATCACGGGGTTAATTACGGGGTTATAAGATTCTTTTTTTTTACTCCACTGTTAACTCCACATAATTTTTATCCATTTATAGTAACGTTTAATGTTGCAGAAGGACACAGAACTAAGTTTCAGGTTAATTATTTAATTAAGTATAAACACTTTCTGAACAAACCAATCAGAATGCTTCAGTTCTGTTTCCTTCTGAATTGCGATGTTTTCCTTCTTCACAATTCGTTCATGTACGACGTGAAGGTCCGCTACAACATGAATTCCCTTTTTGTGTCTTTCAGGTATTTATGAACAGACATTTCTTATACAACTGCAGTGCACCAATCCTGGATGTGAAGATTGCCTTTTGTCAGGTGTGTGTTCCATACAGGTAAAAATAAAAGGTAGAGTATTCATTCACTTCCATTCTCCTGCTTCATTTTGTGTGTGTCGCTGTCTGAAGTAGTCATGTGTGTAACTGTTGGTCAGGACTGCCAGGGTTAAACTTTTATTACATTTATTACATATTCTCTTCACATATTATCTATCTTTATTATTAAAATACAAAAATTTAATAAATCCTCCCACAGAACTCCATTCTGTATTGACTCACAAAGCCCACTTACACAAATATCAACATCTGTACAGTTCCCACAGCAAAACAAATGGTTCTGTGTGCTGTAGATGCTAAATTTGTGCTCACACTTTTCCTTTGTTTGTTATTGCCCATAAATAAAAAAAAAATTGCTAGGATTTAATTTCTATCAAGATTACCGCAGACTTCTGTTTTTCCAACGTAGCTCAAATTAATGGTTCATTTATATAATAATTTATATAAAAACTACCAACCTGGCAACCCTGGCTTTACTGTTCAAGTACACAACACAATATACAATTGCTTGTGAAACTTGCTGCATATATTTACACATGCAGAGTGCAGGACATTTATTGGTGCCTAGAATAGTTTTTCATTAAAAATTGATATTTCGTTGAAATCAGGGGTAGAAATGATTGAAATTTTGAAGCAATGTTTTTACATTTCTGCTCAAGCGTTCTGCTTAGCGGCTTACTGAAATTAAACAGTTAAATACAAAGGTGCATTTTTTATTTTATTCTATGCATTTTTGTAATTGATCTTTGTTACTTGCAGGATCGTAATAAAACTATTTTCTACATGGATTTTCCTTTTATTAGACCAATTTATTAGATGATGTGATGAATTCTGACTATATAAAATTCTGAATTCTTTACTATATAAATGGAAACACAATGTAAATAACTGGTTACACTTTTTTTTGTTTGTTTGTTTGTTTTTTTTAAATAACATTTCTCCCTAGTTCAGAGATTCCCAAACATCTTCCAATAAAGGGCCAGAAGTCAAGCTTGATGGAGGGCGATGGGCCGAAATAAATATTTCATTATAGCAAAAATGATATTGAAATGAAAGTTGCCAGGTTTTCCCTTATTCATGATTTCATAATATTTAAGAATAAATAAATATATAAATAAATAAATAGTAAACATGACTTTGTAACCTGCATAACTAATGCAGTTTTATTTTCAAAGTTCTAGTTCGGTGAAACTTATAGTACAAAGAGAAACGATCCAATTTTTTGCTTAATAGATTTAATTACGATTCATTTCACAGCAGTGACTGTGATTCAGTGACCACTAATAACAGACATAAAGCTGGAACTTATTATCCAAAAGTTCCTTCAAATGGCATTTTCTCTTAGGCATGGCATTTGGCATCTTTGAATGTTTGTAGGACTAGATTATCACAGCAAGGTCACAGCAAGGTCAAGAGATTTCACAATGAGTTCGTTTCCTTCTGGGTTTTGTTTTTGGTGTCCTGTATTGCTTGTAATCCTTTATTGAAAAACGGACGCATAAGTTGCATGTTGGAAAGCACTTTAGCTCGTTAAAACCCCAGTATACACACAGGTAATGAATGTTATTCTTAAACGTTTTGACCTGCATTCTAATCTAATCAGTGCCCTGTGCTTGAATAAGAGAGAGCATACGCGTGTGCTAATCAGGGAGAAATTAGTGCAGCCACCAAATTAGCGTAGGAGTACCAGGATGAAGTCGTTCTCTCTCCTTCAGCAAAAAAACACTTTATTGTAAAACCATAGAGACATTAAATCCTTCTTTTATGCGCCATTTGATCGTGTGTGTGTGTTGTTGTGAGGCTGTGGAAGCTCGATGGCTTGCGCCAAAGTCCACATCAACACCCACGCATGTTTATCTATATTTCATGCTCGCCAGTTTAAATTTAGTCTCCGTCCTCCAGCTGACCTGATGCTCGCTCTCGGTTTTAGTTCGATTGGGTTTTCAGTTGCGATGTTTCCAGCGAACACGGAAATAAACATGGGTAAAATGATTCGCTGTTTTCCTTCTTTATGTTGTGTGTTTGCTGAGTCTTTGTCTTCCTGAGTCGCCTCATTTATCTGTCCATCACTCATACTGAATACTCGTATAGAGAAACAACCACACAACAAATGATTTAAATTGTACAGCAACATCCCAGGAACATCAGGTACAAGAAATATCCCTGATATCTCTTAGGATGCGTGTGAAAGCTGGACCCCACAGAACCCCTTTAGAACATTAGGGTCCTTGAATTATAGGTTTCTAGACACAGGGAACATACGACAGTGTGACATTTGTCTGAGAACATCAGGACTAACACTTTAGCTTAGAGGGCTAAATTTGAGTAATAATTACACGATATTGTCAAAAGTCTTAGGACACCTGACCTTTCCTACCATATGTGGTTCTTCTCCAAACTGTTTCCATGGATGCGGAATAATAAAAACTTGAACTTGGAGAGGCAAACCTGTTCCTGCACAGCTCCATGAAGATCTGCTTTACATGCTTTGGAGAGGAAGATCTTGCATGTCCTGCTATACAGCTCTGAGCTTACCCCTACTGAACACCTTTGGGATGAATGTGAACTCCGACTGCCCCCCAGTCTTTAGGCAACTTTTGGCAATAAAGTGTTTCTACCCTAAATTATTGCTGTGTCATTTTTGACAAACGTGTCTTTTTTTCTTCACAGGGTTTTGGTAAACAAGTTGATGTGTCTTACATCGCCAAGCATTACAACATGAGCAAGAGCAAAGTGGATAACCAGTTCTACAGTGTGGAAGTCGGAGACTCCACCTTCACGGTTCTGAAACGGTACCAGAACCTCAAGCCCATCGGTTCTGGGGCTCAGGGAATAGTGTGGTGAGTACACACAGGTTTCTTTATTCCCTAAATATACTAAATATGTAAATAATAAATAGAAATTAATTGTAAATGAATAATGATGTAAAAAACAAATATATATTGGGATTATTGGGATCTTGAGAACATTGGACTCTAGAAATATTAGGGTCGGAAAATATATTCCTGGGAATATTGGACACTGAGAACACAGGTTTCTGGGAATATTGGACTTTTTGTACAAACATTAGAATTTAGTCCCTAAAAACATAGGGCTGAAGGAAAAAAAACCCATAACACAGACCATGGAAATACAGTATAAATATCTCAAACATATTCAGTCCAAACCAGAGATAAGGTTCTTGGGTTCTTGCGATGTTTAGATGGTGAGATTATTATATGGAACCATGTCGACTGAGAGCTTTTGGCATCTCCTGAGCATATAAGACACTGGGTGAAAATGGCCCTGTGGTTGTAGGCATCTAGGCACTCAAGACCTGTCGAACACCAGGCTCTTGAAATGTGGGACTCTGGTAACATAGATGCTAAGTAATTTAGAATCTGAAACATCTGACCCTAAGAACAGATGCCTAAAACATAGAATCCTGAGCAGAGTGTGTCTGCCAGAAGATGAAACCCGAAAGCTGTTGAGCCCTCGACATTAAACCATAAGAAACGTAGGACAGAAGTTCTTAGGATTATTAGTTTTCTGAGGACACTGGGTTTTATGAACACAAGACCATGGGATTACAGAACTATATGACTTAGTGATCTAAGATCTCAGGGTTCTAGAGACACAGCATGCTTGGAACATCTTGAGAAGAAATGATCTGTAGGAATGTTGGACCATTAGATTTGGAACTCTAGGCACAGAACCACTGATTGTAAAGCAGGACTGTGAGTCTTTGACCTCCTGGGAGCAGGACAGGAAGTTTGATACGTGGACAAAATTAACATTGGGATGAAACATCTGGAACACTGGTCCCTAGAAACATGGGAACCATAAGGAAAAAGGACCATAAGATAATGGACCTTGGGCACAAACCTACAGTAAGATCTTCAGAGAAAGGAAATGTGGTAATATGGGAGTTTGGGTCTTTGGCCACCTGACAACATGAGATAATTAATATATGTTCTTGGGATTATTAGATGTTAAGAAAATGGGCTGCAAGAGGCTCCAAAAGAAAATGGGAAAATAGGACTGAGAAGTAGAAGACAAGACACAGAACCACAAGAAAGTCCCATGGAACAATGCTAACATGAGACTCTGAGCCTTTGGCCTCCTAAGAACCAGGCAACACTGGACAATCACCACAAAGGTTCTTGAAAACTCTAAGACATAGAACTGCTGTATCTTTCGGGTTTCATGGGGACCGAGAACATTAGGAAAATAGGATCTTGAAAGACAAGGTTCTGAGCTGTTCTTTAAAAACTGATACCTCAAGGTTGTGTGTTCCAGAGCCATGGAGCAGAAAATCAAAATGCTGCTTTAACACATTCTCTGATTTACTTCAAGGTCATTCCAGAATTTAACGACGTTTAAAATAAAACGTCTGCTGATACACACCACACATTTACATGTCCCCCTGCAATGATCTCAGGCACGTTCATTTCCTCAGCGACAGTTGATGAAGTTACAGTGAAACGATGCACCATATAAGTGCGACGTGATTTTCTTCGTGTTCTTATAAATCGAGCGTTAGTGTTAGCGTTAGCGTTGCTGTGACTGCGCTTGCGGTGCGTTAGCGTTAGCCCAGAGCCGCTGCGTGTTTTTAATAAACGGCGAGACAATCGTTTATCACAAATAGTTTTGATGTAAAGATATAAAAAGAATCCATTCACAAGTCGCCTGACAAAGCCACTGTGGCTCTTTTGTTTTGTTTTGTTTTGTTTTTCCCTGTGACGATTGAAGCAATCGAACTTCCTCCCACTGAGTCGTGGGAAATTTGAATGGCTGCTTCTTTGAAGATGTCTGTCACACGGTTGTTGGATACGCCGTCCTCCTTCTTCTTCACTTCGTCCTCCTTCTCTTCCTCCTCCTCCTCTTTATCCTCCTCACCTCCGTCATGTCACATTGAGTTTTCTCTCTCTCCTTTCCCAGGCATTTTGCTGCTTGTGTAAAACAGTCTGGACAGCTAATGGAGTGCTTTGTGTGTGTGTGTGTGTGTGTGTGTGTGTGTGTGTGTGTGTGTGTGTGTGTGTGTGTGTGTGTGTGTGTGTGTGACTTGGCGGACGCAACCATAATCTAATTTAGTGGTGTCTCTTCAGCACTGGTCACATGACTGGCTGCCAGATTATTGCAATCAACACATCATTGAAAAGAGAGGGGGGATAGATAGATGATAGATAGATAGATAGATAGATAGATAGATAGATAGATAGATAGATAGATAGATAGATAGATAGATAGACCTAAATATCAAGAATAAAAAGAAAGAGAGAGGGACAGATAAAGATAGAATGAGACACCGAGGGATGAAAAGAAATAGAAGGGAAATTAAAAAAGAAAGATGGAGGGTCAGACAGAGAAAAAATGAGACCAAGACAGAGAGAGAGAGCGAGAGAGAGAGAGAGAGAGAGAGAGAGAGAGAGAGAGAGAGAGAGAAGGACAGAGTTAAAAGGAGAGTGACGTATTGTTTTTGTACAGAAGCCTGGTGAAATGCTCTCCTGTGATTGGTCGGATCGAGCGTCACATCGTCCTGTCGTCTCTGATTTTCACGTGATGCACACGTTATCACCTCACACAGAAATACACACGTGTGGCATCTACTCGGGCATCTTCTCACGTCTCCGTGATCGGTCGGTGTGGATGACAAATGTAAAAAAAAAAATACCCCTTGTTCTATGGAATATTCCGCTGTTTCCATGGACACCAAGTTCATTTCCGTATCGGTCTCCTGTATTAGTACCGGGGATTTGTGTCGAGTTTTTACTTTCATAAATATAAATATATATTTTAATATGGTGCAGATTAGGAAAAAAACTTTTGTCACTGTAGCTTGTGTGTTTGTGTGTTTGTGTGTGTGTGTAGGTGGCCATGTTTCCACACCGTACATACGTGTTTTTCTCTAAATGTGATTGTGAACGTGTAGGTGGGAATGTTTTCAGTGTATTCACGTGTGTGTCTGTAAGTGTGTGTGTGTGTGTGTACAATACACTCCGGAATTAGCATGCGTGCTGCTTTAGCCATCTGCTGGCAGACATGTCGTGCAGAGCCGTGCTACACCTACTATACGCGACACAGATTTCGTTCAAACGCGGAAAAAACAATTATAGAAACATTTATCAAAAATAGAGCTTTAATTAGCATTCATTTCAAATTAAATTGATATAAAGGGTGTGGCTTCAGGGATTAGTGTTTATCCTGGGAGAAGAGTGTTAGTGAGACCAGGTTCTGATGTTGAAATCTTAAGGATGTTTCCATTCTGGTTCCACTTCATCTGAAAGGTGTTCAGTGGGGTTGAGGAGGTTCAGGTTCCTCCACTCCAACCTTAACACCAGCACCCACATCTTCATGGAGCTCAGGTTTGTGTACAGGAGCATCGTCATGCTGGAACGTTCAAGCCTCTGACGAGGTGGTATTAAAAAAAGTAAGACAACAACAGATGGCAGAACAAGGCTGCACACACAGTCACAGGGAGCACCCACCTTCGGAAATCATTGTGCCAAAAGTCATTATCCTGTGTACACCGGGAGCCATGCAACTGGTGCTTTCCTGACCATGTTATCACATCGTTAATAATGTGAAGGTGAAATTTACTTCTGGCCACATGTGGGCACAGTGTATAGATGGTGTTCATTTTGTGAAATACCGTTAACTGTAATCGTCTCAGTGTAGCAATTAGTGTTCAACTAAAAGGGCAGAGATTTGAAGAACTTGTGTGAAGGTTTGAGGGAAAAGAGTGTAAGTGTGTCAGTGTGAATTATTATAGAGCACACACACACACACACACACACACACACACACACACACACACACACACACACACACACACACACACTGTATCCCCATGTGGTCATAACACAATCACACAATCTGCTTATTGATCTGCTTTTATTAAATACATATATGTTGTACATTTATACTATTAAATACCAACAGTCACCATCACACACACCAACATTCACCATCACACACACCAACAGTCACCATCACACACACCAACAGTCACCATCACACACACCAACAGTCATCATCACACACACCAACATTCACCATCACACACACCAACAGTCACCATCACACACACCAACAGTCATCATCACACACACCAACATTCACCATCACACACACCAACAGTCATCATCACACACACCAACAGTCACCATCACACACACCAAAATTTACCATCACACACACCAACATTCACCATCACACACACCAACATTCACCATCACACACCATCATTCACCATCACACACACCAACATACACCGCCACAACATTGACCGTAAGTGGTGTGTGTGTGTGTGTGTGTGTGTGTGTGTGTGTGTGTGTGTGTGTGTGTACAGTGCTGGATATGATGCTGTCCTGGACAGAAATGTGGCTATTAAGAAGCTCAGCAGACCTTTCCAGAACCAGACCCACGCCAAGCGCGCTTACAGGGAGCTCGTGCTCATGAAGTGCGTCAATCACAAAAACGTGAGTAAACAAACTGTAACTTTGGATGAAAGTAAAAACAAATTGTTGTTTCCAATCACTTTGATTTTAGAAAGAAAGAGAGAAAGATGGAATAGATAGATAGAAAGAGTGAGACAGATACAAATTAGTTAGCATGGGGGATGGATGGATGGATGGATGGATGGATGGATGGATAGATAGATAGAGATTCAAGGCAATGTTGCATGCATGGATCCTAATTTTAAGTGCCATAATGCACCAGTTAACCTCTCTCTCTCTCTCTCTCTCTCTCTCTCATGAATCAGCAGTGTCCTTGACTCATTCAGAGCAGTGAAACAATGAAAGTCAGGATTGCAAAATTGCAAAAAGGACACGACTGAAGATTTTTCTTTATGCCTGCAGGCTGTTTTTCTCTTTGACATCATACTAACCAGATTCTGTTCTCTCCCCCTCTCTCTCTCTCTCTCTCACTATTTTTTATTTTACAGATTATAAGCTTATTAAACGTTTTCACACCACAGAAATCTTTAGAGGAATTCCAGGATGTGTAAGTACACATTAAAGAGTTTTCACACACACACACACACACACACACACACACACACACAAGTTTCTCAAGTCACGTGGAATTATTGATCACAGGGGGTGCATTAAGCCTACATAAACCCTTCACATCTAACCCATCTTATTCCAGCATCATGTGTGTGTGTGTGTGTGTTTGCCCTTCCTTCATTCATTAGCATGTGCATCAGCGCGCGTTGATGCCGACACTCCGATTTATTCCTCTCAGACTTAATTAAGAGCAGAATCGATGTGTAATGGTAATGAAGGAGATCACGCAGTAGATAGAGAGAGGCATGAAAACGTCTCTTCTCCACTCAGGGTCAAAAGAAACGTCTTAAGCTGCGATCGAAAATGTTCATGTTCACAGAGACAACTGTGAACTTCAGCTCAAACCTCAATGAAGAGTTTCAGTTCCTGTGGAAACACCGAGTGTTTTGTGGTTTTCTGAGACACCTGCATGTTCCTTTGGTTTTCCAAACAAATCTAGATGAAGAATCCAGTTGTTCAACTTTATTTTCATAAAAAACTCCTCCATTAGCATGAAGAACAGCTTTACACACACTCAGCATCCAGACAGGTGGTTTCTCATGGCGTTCTTCACTAGTTGGAGATTTCTTGTTCATCCCAGAGCAGTTCAGTAGGATTTAGGTTCGGATCTTTGTCTGGTTGTACGGTGAAGTCGGTTCCAATGAGCTTCAGTCCAGACGGAACTGCATGGTGTAATTACATGTGAAGTATGAAATGAGAGCCGTGTTGGTTCATGATGAAGTCTCCAGAACAACCTCAAACCATTCAGCTTCACCTCCATGTGTGAGTGTGGGGGTGAGGGAGTCTGATCACATCTTCTCACTTGTTCTTACACAAGTTCTTATATTACAGACAAAAACGTCACATTTGGACTCATCTGTTTGTGATGTTTTGTTGCATAGAAACAGAAGGAACATGCATGGATCTCAAAAACTATAAAAAGATGAAATGTTTCCACACCCTATAGTGACCTTCAAATAATAACAAAATTTATGAAAGCATTAAACTCCATACATCTGATCATGACAAAGCTCTTGGCACTGGAGACTCCTTCCACACAGCAGGATTTGGGCTATTAGTTGATAACGTTCCTTTGTTTCTGGTGTAGATACCTGGTGATGGAGCTGATGGATGCCAACCTGTGCCAGGTGATTCAGATGGAGCTGGACCATGAGAGGATGTCCTACCTGCTTTACCAGATGCTCTGCGGCATCAAACACTTACACTCCGCCGGCATCATCCACAGGGTGAGAGGAATCGAACCCGGGGGCCCATTTGATCCAAATGAGAAATGAGCATCACGTTTTATCAGTGTAAACTCACATCAACAAGTGTAACTTTTAGAACTAGAGCTTTTATAAACTTTGTGTGAAAAACATCTCCTGAACATCCCTATGTATAAAATCTCTATACAAATTGAATCAAAGAACTTTCTGAACCTTCCGTAGATGAGTGGAAAAGCGCTAGAACTAAATCTAGCGCTAGCAAGGATTCTTAGCGAGACCAT
Organism: Silurus meridionalis; assembly: GCF_014805685.1. NCBI lineage: Eukaryota > Metazoa > Chordata > Actinopteri > Siluriformes > Siluridae > Silurus > Silurus meridionalis. The sequence goes on along the minus strand of NC_060898.1, from coordinate 1,443,996 downwards.
CTAACTCTAATCTTCCCTTTTCCACTATCGCAGGATTTGAAACCTAGCAATATCGTGGTGAAGTCTGACTGCACGCTCAAGATTCTGGACTTCGGCTTGGCGAGGACCGCCGGGACCAGCTTCATGATGACCCCCTACGTGGTGACCCGCTACTACAGAGCCCCGGAGGTCATTCTGGGAATGGGCTATAAAGAGAACGGTAGGAACCAGGGGAGCGCTAGTGCTGTTTTTTTTATATATGTAAACCTCGACTCTGAGTCAGTGGTCAGGGTATGGATTTTCTGCCATGGTCCGACCCCTGGAGGTCTCTCTAAATTACTGGCTTTAATTAGCAGAATAGTCGTCACTCTCAGGCTTCTCTTCCAAGCTCACTAATGATACCACCAAGCCGATTTAAAATGCTTCAGAGATCTCACTCTAACTTTTTTTTTTTTACTGGTGACCTGCTAATGCTAATTCTAACCTACTGATGACATGCTAACTTTTCATTTCTCCCTTTCCTGCTTCTTTACCTGCAGTGGATATTTGGTCAGTCGGTTGCATTATGGGTGAAATGGTGCGCCATAAAATTCTCTTCCCCGGCCGAGACTGTATCCTTACTCACCAACAAACCAACCACAAATGTTCATTGTTCTCACATGGTGTACCGTGATTAGCGATCTGAGCATTTTAGTGACTCGGTTCTTTGAATCGCTTACATCAAAATGAACAAATCTTTTTTTTTTGAGTCATTTAGTTCACCTTCATAGAGTTTTTGGGAGTCACATGATAAAAAAGAGGAACGACTCGGACCAGAGGACTGAGAGGAGATGAACTATTTAATTCCGTTTCCTGTAAACAACCTGCGGAGATTTTTCGATTCTCTGAACAAATCAGATCGCTCTTCGAGGGGACTCGTTCTTCTGAGTCACATTAAAGACTCGTGTAAAAACGAACGAATCGGTCAGAAACGACCCGTCGCTAACACAAAGATGACGTGATGGAACCATGTTTGTTTGGTGGAGATTTGTATGGTTTAAGTGAAGTTTAAGTGAACATTCTGACCAATTCATTCAATGTTCAGCCGTTTTTTATCCGTCTGTCACACACTATATCCCCAAAAGTATTGGGACACAGCTGTATGTGATTCTTCCACACAATAGACACATGATTGTTTTAGACGTCTTTGAATGCAACATGAGATTCACATAGATCAGGAGACCCAAACCTGTTCCAGCATGAAGATGCCCCTGTGCCCCAATGCAGCTCCATGAAGATGTGCTTTACATGAGTTGGAGTTGAAGATCTCCTGCTATAGAGCTCCAACCCTATTATTAAAATCACACAAATCTCCACAAAAAACTAGTAAAACATCTTCCCAAAGGAGTGGAGCTTATTAATTACTTAGTTGCTTTGATGCATCTTTATAGTACATGTGTGTACTGCCTCTGACTGACTCGTTACTGCCTCATTAAATTCATTTGATCAGATTAATTTATTAACTCTGAAATTAACTCCAGACGCACTTCAGCCTACTGACTTCATTAGCAGCAGTTTATTAGTAGACTTCGTGTATCATCGGCTTCATGCTGTAAAACCTTTGGCTCTTGTTCTTATCTTTCATCAGCTACCAAAAGACCAACAGTTTATTCAAATCCTAATTCTCTAACATCATTCTGTGGTTAGAGCACAATCAGACCATCACACACAGAAGAGAGAAGAGTGTGTAGAGTGAGTCAGTGTCAAAGGATATTCATTTAAGGACAATCAATAAAACATGTCACTGTGTGTGTTAGGAGTGAATTACGAGTGTGTTAGATTACTGCAACTCCTGTCTCCATCCATCCATCCATCCATCCATCCATCCATCCATTTATCCACCAATCCAATCCATCTATCCACCCATCCCATCCATCCATCTACCAATCCATCCACCAATCCATTCATCCATCCACCAATTCATTCATCCATCCACTAATTAATCCATCCATCTATCCATCCATCCATCCATCCATCCACCCATCCATCCATCCATCCATCCACCAATCCATTCATCAATCCACTAATCTATCCATCCATCCATCCATCCACCCATCCATCCATCCATCCATCCATCCACCAATCCATTCATCCATCCAGCCATCCATCCATCCATCCAGCCATCCATCTATCCATCCATTCATCCACTGAACCATTCATTAATCTATCCATTCATCCACCTATCCATCCATCCACCCATCTATCCATCCACCCATCCATTTATCCATTCATCCATTCATCCATCTATCTATATACAAGAACACTATATAAAATGTACAGTCAGCATTATTTAATTTCATACACCTCACGTCGTGCCCCCCATCCCCCACCCCAGCACAATCAGGTGTTATGTACACTGCCCACATTTCACTGACAATAAGATTGACGTGACACTGATGTTGTTGCTGGTTTGCATTGTGTTTTTTTTCCCCTCCTTTTTTCAGCCTGTGATTTGATTAATAAAGTCAGTCCTCGTAGTAGCAGACGGAATCCAGACGACCCACTTGCTGATTATTTCTGCTGTTTATTTATTATTTTCACGTCAGACCGCTCGTGTAGTGTAGCCCACCGCCGGGCGAAACGTGCTAATTATGACCCTGCGTGATTGGGTAATTGCAGGGGCAATACGACGTAATGCAGCATTAAGTGTGTGTGTGTGTGTGTGTGTGTGTGTGTGTGTGTGTGTGTGTGTGTGACTTTTCTGGCTACAAACGAGTACGAGACGTGACTGACTTTTCGCCTGAACTCAGCTTCAGCACTGTTTATGGCAGTAGTTGTGTGATTAGCAGTAGCGTGTGATTAGCAGTAGCGTGTGATTAGCAGTAGCGTGTGATTAGCAGTAGCGTGTGTTAGCGAGCCACTTTTCAGTCAGATCAGGTCGTCATTTGTGAGTGGGTCTGACATGCACGCTAGTCAATCTGTGTGTGTGTGTGTGTGTGTGTGTGTGTGTGTGTGTGTGTGTGTGTGTGATGTAGTGGACATGTGGTCTGTAGGCTGTATCTTTGGAGAGTTGATAAGAGGAAGTGTGCTGTTCCCAGGCACTGATCGTATCCTTCAAACGCACTCAAAAACGTTACTAATAAGCAGCGATTAAGCATGAGTAGGTAATGACAGACCTCCTGGCTAATCTTTCCTACATTTAGCAAATTGCCAAACCTTTTATAAAGAACTTCTTACTACATGCACTTAATGGAAACTTGACCATAAGATTGGTGTGTGCTTCTTCTCAAACATCCCATTCCACATTTACAATAACCTCCACTCTTCAGGGAAGATGTTTCACTGGATCATGTGGAGATTTGTGCTTACTGATGTAGGTGAGAAGGTGTGGAGGTCTGGGGTGCAGTCAGTGTTCACATTCATCCCAAAGGTCTTCAATAGGGTTGGCGCTATAGCAGGAGATCCTCCACATCTCAAGTAAAGCAGATCTTCATGGAGCTTTGTGCACTTTGTGTCATGCTGGAACAGGTTTGTGTCTCCTGGTTCAAGTGAAGGTAGAAGTTTAATGCAGAGATGTCCTGTACAATTGTGTGCCTCCAACTTTGTGCAGTTTGGGGAAGAACCACATATGGCTGGAAAAGTCAGGTGTCCCAATACATTTGGGCGTAAAGTTGATCTATTCTGGTAACAATTTAGCACATTTTCTCACTTCTCTAACCAGAACACATTTAGTGATGGAAGCTCGGATTATCTTAGTGACTCGGTAGTGACTCAAAACGAATATTTTTTAGAGTCATTTCGTTCATTTTGATCATTGAATTTGATCCTTCAACACGTCTCCATACACCAACTTTAACTACAGTTCCAATAATAATAATAATAATAATAATAATAATAATATGACAATGCAGGAACGAATGATGATAAACAGAACAAGTAGCTTAATCTCTCATATCTTCTGGTGCATGTCGTTGGTTCTTTTGTCACGTGACTCCCATAATTATTGTAACAATAATGTGAAAACCTGATCTATTGCATTGTGTAGCGTCCATGGGAGTCACGTGACAAAAATGAACGACTCAGACCAGATCTCCATTCTGTTTCCTGTACATACAGTAACCTACGGAGATTTCACGATGCTTTGCTCACACAGTGGTACATGAACGAATCACTCTTTGAGACGACTCGAGTCACATTAAAGACTCGTTCGTGAACGACTCGTCACTATTCGCATCGTAATACCGTCGATTACAGAGAGATAGCAGCTTATTAACGATACACGGATGCTAGCTGTTTGGTTATTAATGCTAGCTACGCGTGCTTCTTAAATAACTAACTTATATTAGCTACATAATTAAAAAAGTTAACAATGTAACCAATTTAACTAGCGGCTCTAATAAACGATACTGTCTGTCTGTCTGTCTATCGCTAACTTGTAGCTGAATCATTTATAACTGTAATTTTAATTACAAATCTTTTGACCAATACGAATCAAGAATTTATTTGCATTATGCTAGAAATAAAAACGGTTATGGATTGTTCCGGGTAGTTTTATGGATTAAGATACGGATGTAGCTACAATTTACACATCAGGAAGCAGGCAATAAGACGTCATTTTGTGTCATGAGATAAAACGTCGATGTCGATTAAAAGCTCAGAATTACAGTCAGAAAGCCGTCACGTGAAAGACGATGGTGATGACGTCTTTCTGGTTGAGTGCAATTTGTGTGGTGTCTTTACCAGACCGTGTTAGAGAAAGGGACAGAGAGAGAGAGAGAGAGAGAGAGAGAGTGTTCCGGCAGGATGAGGTAATGTGTTCTCGGATGGCCGTGTCATCTGTGGGATCATGGGAAAGAAGGGGAAAAAAAAAACAGTCATGTGACTCCCCAAGGGGAACCGAGCTCCCTGCAGCCGCGCTCTTCTTAGCAACGTATATTCTGGCCTTCTGTTGCTAGGCATCTGCATGGGCACACACACACACACACACACACACACACACACCACTTTGTGTTTCCGTAAAGCAGACATGTTTGTCACACCTTGCCAAAAAAATCCGCCATTTAACAGCAGCAATGTCAGGTGAAGGATTTCTCCCTAAATCTCTCTCTCACTCGTTCATTTTCTCTCTCCCTGCTCCTTCTCTCGCTCTATATCTCCCCCCCCTCCCTCTCACTCTTTCATTCTTTCTCTCTCTGCTCCATATTGAAAGTCCTGAAGGATTCTGAATAACTGTCGGAGCAGAAAACTCGACAAAAAGGTCTCTCTTAAAGAGCCAAAGAAATTAGCAATGCAGATGAAGCCCAGGATAAATGGTACGGAACACTTCTACCCCAACTACGGCAACAGTGCAGGGACATTCATCCACCTGTTTTTATGCAAATTCTGAATTCGGTGCACAAGAAATCCAGACCCGGTGATCACAAGGTCATGGAAAAATGCTCACGGGGGGATCTGGAATGCAGCCACTGTGACGTTCATATTAAAATTTTTGAGAAATAAATACCGGGAATTTTCAAGACTGGAAAGTTTCCATGGAATTAACAGGAATTAATAAGGAATAAACGGTGAATTTACATAATTGCAGGTGAGCCCATAACAGGAAACTTAAATTTCAGTTGAATTTCTACTCTGCTGGGTTTCTGAGGCCACACCCCCTACATGCCCTGACATCATAATATACGTACATTGAAGCAAAATGATACTAACAATTAAACCAAAATCTGTATTTATGTTTATGACACTGTTTATTTCCCCGATTTTCTAATTAATTCCCATACATTCCTGGTAAGTTTTCAACTTAGAATATTTCCCAAATTCCCCAGATAAGGTTCCAATAGAAATTTACTGGGAATTTTCCAAACCTTTGCAACCATAATTGTGACTAGAGAGTATTTGTAAGGGAAATGCTGAGGATGTGTGTTCCAAAGGTTTTGAGGTCAAATCCTTCAGGCTGCAGGATACACAGAGAGCAGATCATTACCTCAGAAGACCTGAAATGTGTTGTTGGAGGTACAGAAGTCTGGCAGCACTGGGCATAAAAAGTGAAAAACAATAAATGCATGATTGAAATATTTCTTCCAGAGGGCTATGAGTCTAGTTAAGAGCTAATGTTCAGAGATTTTTGGTCTTTTTTCGTCTGCCTTTTTCCCCTTAACCGTGATCTTACTCAGACATCGATCAGTGGAATAAGGTGATCGAGCAGCTCGGTACGCCATCGCCCGAGTTCATGAAGAAGCTCCAGCCAACAGTGAGGAACTACGTGGAGAATCGACCTAAATACGCCGGCTTGACCTTCCCCAAGCTGTTCCCCGACTGCCTGTTCCCTGCAGACTCGGAGCACAACAAACTCAAAGGTACGTCTGTGCGACCCCGAGGTTGGCGGTTAACCGTCTGTGGGTGTGAAGCACTCGGAAATACAGGAAGTGGCACAATAAAGGGTTAGTAAAAATACTTTTCTAACAAAACAAAATCAGGTAAATAAACATCTACTCATTTAAAAGTGTGTGAAGGATTTTTTGTTGCTGTTGGAGCACCTTTGAGATATTTATATATCTTCACTCAGGGCCGGATCTCCGTATAGACAGAGCAGGAGATCACCTCCGGGCTACAGGCTTGGATAGTTGGGCCTCCATAATCATAACAAACTTGTAAACTAGTTCACCAATCAGGATAAGTGTTAGACGAGGCTATTAGTCCATTGGATGTATAATAATTGGCGCTCAATAATTGGCATCTGATCTGTCACATTAAGCCAAAAAATAAATTGGATTTGTTTCACCATTGTTGCGCCAGAACCTGTTTAAAAAAATGCAGAAAATACGGTAAATTGATGCGCTGGACCACAATAGCACCACGTCCTATAGTGTGTTCTCTAACATCTCTTCCTCTCTGTGTCTCCACAGCCAGTCAGGCCAGGGATCTTCTTTCTAAAATGCTGATCATTGATCCTGCTAAACGGATATCGGTGGACGAGGCTCTGCAGCACCCCTACATCAACGTGTGGTACGATCCGTCTGAGGTGGAGGCGGTGAGTATCACTTCCACTCAGGATTATCGATCGGCAAACAAGGAGTCATGCGTAGCTCGGTTATTTGACCCGACGTCCTCAAGACAGAACAGTGGGACGATTTTTACATCAACTAGCAACGCATTCCAGCAGCACAAAAAACATGACTATCTAGCTATATTTTAAGGAAGAAACACTTATTAGCACGAATAAGCGTTCGGTTGTTTGCACACAGATTGCTAGGATTCTTTTCTTTCATTACAAACGTTGCTTTAATCAATTTTTGTTGTCTATAATCAAATGTCACAGTGAAAGTCAGCTTTACTGCAAACAAGCTGGGAAAGTGGAGACGGAGAGCGGCTCGGGTTTGACCCGAGCCAGAGATTCGTCTTTTCTTTATTTCTTCGTGTCGTAACTTGTAGAAAAACGAACGCCGCGTGAACTCTGGCTTTTATTATTTATGTACCATCACATTTAATGAACATACAGTTAATAGAAATCTAACAGAATTGAACTCATCTGTTTGACTCTTCTCTCCCCTTCTCCACTGTCACACTTTCACTGATGAAGGCCAAAGATCTTCAGATATCCATGGTAAATAATATTTTTGGTCCAAAAATTCCCTCTGCACCCACAAACCTCTTTCATCTCCAACAGATTTTTTGACACAGGCAACATTCAAGAACCGACAAAACAGAGTGAATATGTTCTGAAAATCCTGCCCCTGGTGGGAATTTAAGTACCGCCATCGTTTACATACTCTTCACATGGACACGTTAGGGGTGGTTGCCATGGTGATCATGGATATAAAATGCTCAGAAGCATTTGAAAAGGAGAAAAAACCCCCACACATACCAAAGATAAATGTCAGCGTCTTCCTGTCCAGCATAGCGTAACCGAGGTCACACGTCTGGCATCATTCAAGGTGATCTGGAGTTGTTTTTTGTGTATTTTTCATGGATCATCCAGCACCTTTTACTCTTCGTGTCAGGAGATATAAGACTCCTACTCTGATTCTCCTACGCTCGCTAACATTTCAAAAGTTCAGCCTCATACTCTCAATTTCTTTCTTCTACATTCATCATCAAAATCTGATCTGAATATTATATACTATCAAAAAACAACCAGTGTTTTTCAACAAACATCAGTTCTTAAAAAAAAAACCTTCTCCATTTAACACCACTATTTACCACCGTTCACCATCAACAACCACCATTTCTTATCAAGCTCTGACAATACCCCAACAAACACTGACAATCTATTAAAACATCAGCATTATCCATCAAAACCAATATTTTCCAAGAAACTTCTATATCAAACACCAGCTCTCACCATCAAAACCACCATTCACCATCAAACACCAGCCCTCACCATTAAACACCAGCCCTCACCATCAAAACCACCATTCACCATCAAACACCAGCCCTCACCATTAAACACCAGCCCTCACCATCAAACACCAGCTCTCACCATCAAACACCAGCATTCACCATCAAACACCACCATTCACCATCAAACACCAGCCCTCACCTATTAAAACCACCATTCACCATCAAACACCAGCCCTCACCATCAAAACCACCATTCATCATCAAACACCAGCCCTCACCATCAAACACCAGCCCTCACCTTAAAAATCACCATTCACCATCAAACACCAGCCCTCACCATCAAAACCACCATTCATCATCAAACACCAGCCCTTACCATCAAACTCCAGCCCTCACCATCAAACACCAGCCCTCACCTTAAAAATCACCATTCACCATCAAACACCGCCCTCACCATCAAACACCAGCATTCATCATAAAACACCAGCCCTCACCATCAAAAATCACCATTCACTATCAAACACCAGCCCTCACCATCAAACACCAGCCCTCACCATCAAAAATCACCATTCACCATCAAACACCAGCCCTCACCATCAAACACCAGCCCTCACCATCAAAAATCACCATTCACCATCAAACACCAGCCCTCACCATCAAACACCAGCCCTCACCTTAAAAATCACTATTCACCATCAAACACCAGCATTCATCATAAAAACACCAGCCCTCACCATCAAACACCAGCCCTCACCATCAAAAAATCACCATTCACCATCAAACACCAGCCCTCACCATCATACACCAGCCCTCACCTTAAAAATCACTATTCACCATCAAACACCAGCATTCATCATAAAAACACCAGCCCTCACCATCAGACACCAGCCCTCACCATCAAACACCAGCATTCATCATCAAACACCAGCTCTCACCATCAAACACCAACATTCTCTAAAAAACACCACCAGTAACTACACCAATAAACCCAAATTCCCTGCGATTACCACCATCTACTTTATCAGATAAGGACACGGGTGGAAAGATGGAAAGTCCTACCTGCTTCTGGTAGCGGTTCCTTTTGCTTTGAGCCAAGTTGATCTTTGACCCATGAATTTACAAGCTTTAGTCTTGTGAACCAATAGAAAACAAGTGGGCGGGGCAATAGATTCTTATTCATTATTTAGGATAATTTTTTTTAACCTTTTTTTTTTTTTTTTTCTGTCTGTCTGAACTTCTTTATTACAGACTCAAACCAACACATGATATATGAAAAATGTATCTTTTGTAAATGGACTGTATAAAAGTTAAAGCATGGTGTCTCTCAAGGTCACAAATAACCATCACGTGACAATCAACAACTTTTTTTTTCGATTTGATTATTAGCATAAAATCCTGCTTTGATTTCGTGACTAGCGCTCTGCTAGAGATTTGATTTAAGCTCCGCCTCCTTTATTATTTTTTTTAAGATAAGAAATGTGTAGTATGTATTGGAGATCGTATGAATATGTGCTGCATCACACCGTCATTTCAAACGCCATTGACCTTGTGGTCTTCTCCATGTTTTTTTTTTCTTTCTCTTCAGCCTCCTCCTCAGATCTATGACAAGCAGCTGGATGAGAGAGAACATTCCATCGACGAGTGGAAAGGTAAAACCCCGTAATCCGCTCCAGATTCAGATCCGCTCCTGTAATCCCTCCGAGATCTGGTTAATCACGCCGGAATTTCAGATCGGGATTAAATCTCTGCCTTTTTTTTCTTTTTCTTTTTAATCGCACTGTAACGCATTAAAGAAGAGATCAGAACATCAGCACCACTCAGTCTGTGTGGAATCATCTGGAATTATACACGATAAATATGCAGTAGTGCTGAGGCCGGATATGGAAACCTGGATTATTCTGCAATCTGGAAAAAATCATTCACGTATTTCTCTTTCTCTCTTTTTCTCTTTCCCTCTCCCAGAGCTGATCTATAAAGAAGTGATGAACTTTGAGGAGCGGACGAAGAACGGCGTGGTGAAGGGACAGCCTTCTCCTTCAGGTACTCTCACTGCATAGCCTAAGCTCTCTGTAAGTGCTGCTTCTCACGCTCCTTCTCCTCGTTCTCCTTATCGTCTCTCCATCCTGTCCATCCCATCCCTCCATCCGTCTTTCTCAGCGGTTTCTGCGTTCAGATTAAACCCCATTATTCCAACTCGCCGTTTAACTGAATGAACGAAATAAACTAAATAAATTTGTGTTTAAATCTCAGGGTTTTTTCTGCTCGTAGGAAACCAGGTGGTGTCGTTCCGTGATGTTGTTCCGTCTAAAGCATGTTAGATGTTTGATAAATAATATCTACCAGTGGTTCCCCAATCCATCAGTGTTTATTAGAAAATCAAGCCAGTAAATGCTCATTTGAAGGTTTATCGATCGCATCTTCAACAAAAAGAACTTCTCCATTCTGATTGGTTTAGAAGGTATTGGTTTATTTTTGCTAGAACAGCTTGGAGAGCAACAGTTCCACTTTATACACTGTATAAACAAAAGTATTGGGACACCTTTTTTAGCTAATTGTATTTCTTCCGCAAAAAAAAAAAACGTCTCTACGACTAGGAGACCCAAACCTGTTTCAGCATGATAATGTCCATTGGTTGGAAGATGTAGAAGATCTCCTGCTATAGAGCTCCAACCCTATTAAACACAGCAAATGGAGACTACATGTGTAATGTTCATGAAGATACCAATTTTATGCTCAGGTGTCCACAAACTTTTGTCTATATAGTGTATGAGGCTAACAGAGCTAACAAACGTCTCCAGATCCAGTTCTTCACTTGTGATTTGGGACACGCTGGAACTCCTTGTCCTTTGTGCCAATGAGTAAAACTTCACCATGTAGCTGATCGCTGTGGCGTTAATGAAGGCGGCCATCTTGGATAACCAGACCCAAGATCTCTTTATTATCATTTCACTTGGAAAAGTCGTGGAGAAAAAAAGGGTTTCATAATGTCCGCCACCATAACAGTACATGATGAAGTGGATGTGATGTCCTTGTGAACTGAACACACACACTCACTCACACACACACACACACACACACACACACACACACACACACACACACACACTAACCAAGACCATTCATTCACTTGTTCATTTTGTTCGAGCCTTTAACATGACTCAGAAAAAAAAAATCGTTTCAAAGAGTGATACATTCAAAGCATCACAAAGTCTCTGTAGGTTGTGTACAGGAAACAGAATGGTGTAGATGTTCTCATGAGTTCTCATGAGTTCTCTGGTCCGAGTCGTTCCTTCTTTTGTCATGTGACTCCCATAGACGCTACACAATGAGGGTTTTTTTTGTCCGAATCTTGACATAATTGTTACAATAATTATGGGAGTCACATGTCAGAAGACGACACAGACCAGAAGATATGAGAGATGAAGCTACTCATTCGTCCTCAGCTGCATTGTCATGTTATCATTATTGGAACTGTAGTTGAAGTTAGTGTATGTAGACGTGTTGGAGGATCTGCTTATTGAAAATGTAACGTTTGATTTGATTTCTGATCAAAATGAACGAAATGACTCCAAAAAAGATTCAAAATCACTAAAAGGATCTGAACTTCACATCACTGATTCATTCATCTATCATTTGTCATGAACAGGTTTCTATTTTCCACTTTATTGTTATTAAAATTCAGGATTTTAATTTTTTAGGACTAGATTAGATTAGATTAGATTTTAGATTATTGCTTGCATGTTTATTCATGACCCCTAGGGGTTTTTTGTGTGTTTTTTTTACAAGTTTATTTTGACTTTATATCTGCACTGCATTTTATTTTGGACACATTTTCGGTCAATTGTAATTACCAGCCTGCGTTTTCTCTCATGTCCTGAAGGGGGCGGTGTTTCGTTTTGAGCAGGATGCATTATTTCTTGGCTGCTTTCCAAACGGCTGCAGTGCTGCAGGAAAAGAAGATATTTGGTGTCTCATTGTTCAGCTCAGATAGACTTTACATCCGTCCTCGTTCTCACTCTCTCTGTCACAATACGGAGGCTGTACAGGCACATAACAATTTCATCTTCCTTTCTTTAAAATCCACCATCAGTATCTTCAGTATGGGTCTCACTGCCTGTCTCACTCCCTCAATCCCCCATCACCCCACCTTTAATTAAGCAGATGGATGGTGCTTGTGCTGAGGCGAGCAGACGCATTGCAGCTCGACAGCTCCGGTGTGCCGGTGGTTTCACTGCAGCGTTCAGGCTCAGATTGACCATGTCGTTTCTCTCACAGCAAAAAATTTATCAAAAATTAAATCTCTCTCTCTTAGGAAGTGAAATGTCTATCGATCCACACTTTATGGACAAGTTTGTGGACATTAGCTTCTTTCTGAACATCCCATTGCACCTTTAGTCTCCATTTGCTGTTCTAATAAGCTCCACTCTTCTGGGAAGATGTTCCACTAGATCTTGTGGATATTTGTGCTTTTTCAGCCACTTAGTAAAGTCAGGTACTGATGTGGGTGAGGTGAGGAGGCCTGGGGTGCAGTCAGCACTCACATTTATCACGTTGAATAGTGTTGGATCTCTATAGCAGGAGATCTTCCACTCCAGATCATGGAAAGCAGATCTTTATGGAGGTTTCAGGTCTCCTGTTTCAAGCGAAGGGAAAATTTCATGCTGCATCCAAAGATGTTCTGTACAATTTAATTCGTTTTTAATTAGTTTGTTCCTGGTAATTGTCAGTTTGTCCCCAACGATTGAGCGAGGAAGAAACCTTGAGAGGAACCAGACTCAAAAACGGAACCCATCCTCCTCCTCCTCAGGTCCTCATGTCCATACATTTAACCGATTGTCCTAATATTTATATTTACATCAGCAAAAAACTCTGTTGAGAGGAATTACAGCACGCTTGTTAAATATAAACAGAGACAGTAGAAACAGGGAGAAAGTGATAGATGTTGAAGTGTTTTAGGAAGATGAAGGTCTTCACCCATCGCTTGAAGGTGACAGTCAGTGACTCAGCTGATCGGACGTCTAGGTGAAGTTGATTCCACCACCTTGGTGCCAGAACAGTGAAGAGTCTTGATGTATACCTCCCTCTCCCCCTGAGAGAAGGTGGGACCAGGTGAGCAGTGCTAGAAGATCTCAGGCAGTGTGGTGCAGTGTGAGGTTTTTGAGAAGAACCGCACATGGCTGGAAAATTCTCCTGTCTCAGCGTTTCGTTTACTGTGTCGGTTTCACAAACACGGTCGCTTGAGGCTCTGACGGCACCGAGGCTAAATGATCTTCTGGATCCCCTCTGGTGTCGGTTCTGCCTCGAGTGTTGCCCCTGATGATTCCCCGGCGTCTGCGTAACGATCCTGAAGCACACAGCTGAAACTGAAGCCTCTCATAAATTCCATGTTGATATCCTTGTGAGCTGCATCAGCGTGTCCCTCACGGCGCAGGACTCATAAACCGCAGATTTATGTTGTGTTCCGCTCGTGCACGTTCTCCACACGCCTTCCTGAGTTCACCAGAAATGTGGAGTAAAACCAGGCGCATTTATTCACCTCAATTCATTTCAGTGTTTATTTGTGTAGTGCTTAACAGTGAACATTGTCCCAAAGCAGCTTTACAGAAATAAATTAACTGCAATTAAGCTTCATAAACGTATCCCTAATAAACGAGGTGATGATGCTGAGGGAAGAAACCTCGAGAGGAACCAGGGAACCTCATCCTTAACACCTAAAGTCCATTCGTTACAGTTCCATCAGTGTTGAGGTTCTCGTCTGTTCACTGATGGACACATGAATGCAGGATGGTTCATGGCAGCTGTAATCCTGAGCCTCTGTAGAAAACTTTAGTCCAAATCATGGTTCTTAAACCCACCACAGAAACCTCATGGATCTTCAGGCTGGTTATGTGGAGTTTATACTTCATCCAAAGTATGTTATTAAGTATATTTTTGTGATTGATTGATTTTTTTAAAATCTCAATTTATTAATTAATTTCTTTATTTATTCACATTTATTTATTTCAAACGTTTATTTATTGATTGATTTATTAATTCGTTATTTTACAGTTTATTGTTTTGCCATTCGTTTGTAGGTCCGCATTTATTTGTTCGTTTGTTTAGAAACGCTGACGTATTTGTATGATGAGTGAATTAATATGCAGAAAAACCTGCGACTTGCAGCCACTCGTGCTGCTGTTCTAGACAATTAATCAACATCCTCCAGCCAATCAGAAGAAAGAATTCAGACTCGTGCTGCTGTTCTAGACAATTAATCAACATCCTCCAGCCAATCAGAAGAAAGAATTCAGACTCGTGCTGCTGTTCTAGACAATTAATCAACATCCTCCAGCCAATCAGTAGAAAGAATTCAGACTCGTGCTGCTGTTCTAGACAATTCATCAACATCCTCCAGCTAATCAGAAGAAAGAATTCAGTATCCATTTAACACTAATTTATTATTACTATTAAATATAATATTAAACTATTGATACCAAATACTGTACTATTAATAATAAACTGATAAAATCTCATTTGAATTTAAATGTTAAATTCAGAATTAATGATCAAAGAGAACAAACAGGAAGTCCCACCTGCGTAGCAGCGTTTAGCAGCTCCTTCATTTTGTTTCAATAACAAAACGATTTTTAATACAGTTTTTAACGCTAAACACACGATTCACGAAACACACACATGCTGCAATCTAACAGTCCATCAGCTCCATCTAGTGTCTCAGTGCCTCCTCAGGAAGCTCCATTTTAGTGATCGAGGGGATCCAGGATGAGTCAATCTGTTCGCTCTTAAACAGATTGTCAAGAGATACAAGACAAGGAAATTCATATTCATATTCATCTGTCATAAGATAAATATGAATATGAATTTCCATGTCTTTTTTTATACTACAGATCAAAAGGTTTTTGATGCCGCACTTGTTTATCACAACAATTAAAACGCATGTAGAGACACGTCACCTGACCATAAGTCTTCCCTTCCTTATAAAATCAGGATTAAAATTAAATATCAGACATAAAAACAGTTTGTATCAGTCGTTCATCACATCATCGAGTTTTACACTTTTGGAAATGTCCGTACATCTGCAGCCCTGAAGCTTTTTAGGATCATATTGCGAGGCCTCGTTACAGTTCGAGCAAATTGGGGCGTTTACAGAATATTTATTTAGTAGCAAATCCCACGTGGGTTTCTGTGATCTCGTGTGCAGAACAGTGCAGATGCCACGGGGAAGAAGTCCATGCTGGTCAAACTAACTCAGGCAGACAACAAGTATTAAAAAAATGTTCATTTGATCACAAATAATGCTCAGATCATTTGTGAGGAAACACGATGTGTCATGAGACACGTCACCCAGTCACGTGTTTTTCCTCTTCCATCTTATGCAGCATCTTTTTTTAGTTTAGTTTGCTGAGCAAATGTTTTTACTCTCAAGTTTGACCCTGCAGCCTTCAGGAAAGTATAGTCAAGTCAAGTCAAGTCAAGTCAAGTCAAGTTTATTTCTATTGGGCTTTTCACAACAGACATTGTCCCAAAGCAGCTTTACAGAAATCAACAGTGAAGGTGAATGGTGTGTATTTATCCCTGATGAACAGCCATGGTGACTGTGGCAGGAAAAACTCCCTTAGATGTTATGAGGAAGAAACCTTGAGAGGAACCAGACTCAAAAGGGAACCTCATCCTCATTTGTGAGACCTCGTTACAGTTCCAGCGAATTAGCATATATACGTTTGTAAAAATTGGAAATATATGTATGTAGCTCCTTTTGCATGATGCCACAACCTTCATATGATGTTAAAAGTGTTTCTGGGGACAGGAGGGGAAGATCAGCGCAGACGACACTTTCCTGCCACATGATGCAGGTTTCAGGAGAAGTGCATGCTAACTAACCTACTCAAAACAAATGTTCATTTCATCACAAAACATTAACCACATTTGTGCGGAAAAGTGAAACACCATGAAACCCAACCCCGTCTTCCCTCCACCACCTCATGATTCTCTGCTCTTTTTTTTTTATAATTAATGCTATAACCATTTCCTTCTCTCCGCTCCTTCCCCGTAGCACAGGTGCAGCCGTGAACAGCAGCGAAAGCCTCCCTCCATCCTCGTCCGTCAACGACATCTCGTCAATGAGCACCGACCAGACCCTGGCCTCCGACACGGACAGCAGCCTGGAGACCTCGGCCGGGCCGCTCGGCTGCTGCAGGTGACTAACCGCCTGCCTGCGCAACCCCGCCTTCTTCAGGAGGTGATCCCAAATGAGTTCACTCCAAAAAATACAAAATAATACACGTCTATCCGACACCTGACGCCGATCTGATCCACTGCTCTGCAAATTAAAAAAAAAGCACTGTAATCCTCGGATTGGATCCTGTTAAACGATAAATTTAGGAGTAACGGAATCGGTCGATAAACGAATAAATAAATAAACGAATAAAGCCTGCATTATTGTTCAAAGCAAACTAAGCAAATGGAAAAAAAATGGATGCTGATGTATGTGTATATTTATGAATCCCTCACTAGTTGCTTTGCTTTATATCCCCTTCATACGGCATCTGATGACCCCCGACGACCCCCAATAATGTAATAATGCTTAACGAGGCGTGTCTGTGAAGTGTACGTGAACACGTTTCCCTGGATGATCCCGAATAAACCGCAAGCTTTCTGTGCTCCTTCAGTAGATGTGGCAAGGTGGGCTTTCATCTTTCTCACATTTCAATAATACGGTAGAGAAATATCGTTTCCCCAACTTTTTTTTTTCAGATCTTTTGAACATGCCAAATGTACCCTAAATATGTTTCTTGACCTTAATATGCCCCCCCCCCCGATTTCTTGTATATATGTAATTCTGTACAGCTGCAAGGCATGAATGGGACTGACGGCCAGTATCGGGAGTTGTCTTGCGCACCTTGCCACATCATCGCTTTGACCTTTAGTTGCCCTTGCCTGTAGTCTTCTTGCATGACTGGAGAATAAAAACAAGAACAAAAAAATAGACATAACCCAGTATATTTGTATACCACATAATAAATCGAAAAAAAAAAGTCTGCTGGAAGCTGACAGGAAGGTGTGGAGCTTTGGGTTCTGCCGGAAGCCATTGCAAGGGAACAAATACCGTTACACGTAAACGTCCATCAGGGTTTGTGAGGATTGCAGTTTCTACACCGACCTCCATTTATTCACTCGGGTTCAGTTTTTCACCAGTGAGTCGATGCAGTAACTTCAGAACCGTTTCTGTTGTAAATGCATCGTATAAATGATTCAGGAAAGGCAATTAAACTTCAGCGAAATGCGCGCGCACTACAGTGAACTCGCTTTCCGCCTAAAATCGTCTCCCTGTTTTCTTTCCCCTTAGGATGTTTTTTTGAAGGTTCTCAGGGTGAAAGCGTCGCCCAGGCAGCCCCGACTCTCCATTCTAATTAATTCTTCACTCCTCAGAGCGCGTCTCGAGCTCACGACGAGCATGCGCTGAGATCGAAACACATCCACGGTTGCTGCTTTGCATGTCGTTCCCTGACCTCCGAAACCTCGGGTCGGTTCACTCACGGCCGTTTTTCTTTGCATGTTCAGGAACGGGATGTTTTGTTTTTTTCAGCTGTGTGTCGACGATACCTCATTGTTGTGCATTTGATTCTAATCCTGGTTTTTGCGTTCCCGCCCCACATCCGTCCAACTTTATGTTTTGTTTTGTCTGAATGGAATCCAAATGGACTTACTACCTAAAGCGAGGAAATAAAGTGAGCTTTTAGTTATTAAACGCATGCGTTTGCCTGAATTCGGTTAGTGCCTTTGAAATAATGCAGTTTCCTCTTATTTATCCAAAAATCATTGACGCAGTGAAGCCTGGAGGAAGTTTGCGCGAGGTTGCACAGGCAGTGGCTTTGTCACAATTTGAACATTGCAGGTAATTTCCGAGTTGTCGTACGCTGGCGGTGCCTGGTTTGTCGGGTCTCTTCCTTCTTCTAACCTCTTTGTCTAAAGTATGCACATAATCACCAGATCACGAAAAAAACACACCCTCCGCCCCCTCCCCCGTCCTTTGAAAAAAAAAAAAACGAAAAAAAACGAATGAACCCTGACATATAATTGTTGCATTTCTAAATAACGTATTGTAAATGAAACCTCGACCTCCTTTACTCACGCGCCTGATGTTTTATCTTTTGGTTTTAGGTTAATGATAAGCCTTATTCGAATAATAAATGAAGTACACAGTAAACGATGGATCATATAATTTTTGGTTTTGTACCTGTACTTGTCTGATTTGACCTGTGTACCGAATCATTCAATAAAGGAATGAAACGCATATATTTATAGATATATATTTTTTTTGTTTGCTTACCGAATGTTAAAGTGATTCGAGACATTTCTGATTCCTGTTTTACATGTAACGTCACTGTATCACATGGTGAACCTGCATTCTGTACAGGACCTGCTGGTGATATCTGTACTCAGCTGAAATAAAGCCTGGCCAGGACTTACAGTAATGGAAATCAGATGTAATCTAAGTCAATGGCTTTGTAATGCAAAGGAACGCGATAATTACGTCGTAGCCGGAATTGAGTAAACTTGTGAGATTGACGAATCACAACCATTACAGAGGAACATAAGGAAAAAAGATAATAAACCATGATATACTAAAAAATATTGAAAGAGATAATTATCTTACTGGAGGGTTGTACCATGAAGGACTGAGATAATCAGGATAATCAGGAATTTACAATTACTGTAAATAGTAGCCAAGACGTACTAAAGTATGGGAATAAGATGATTTAGAACCATGAATAAATGAGATGATTAGGCCATGACCTTGATATAGTAAATAAAGGGAATGAAATAAATAATTAATGGCTACTACATAACAACTTGATTGGATGAGATAATTACTGGAGGTCGTAACCATGACTACCACGAGGGAGTGATTTAATCAGGCCATGACCTTGATATAGTAAATAAAGGGAATAAGATGAATAAATCATGCAACGTGAAGAAATGAGATAAATGTGATAATTAGGTCATGGCCTTGATTTATTATGGAAAAAAGATAATGAAGTCATGGACAGGATTCCAAACTGTGAATAAATGAAATCAATAAATCATAAATACTACTTTGCAGCATGAGTAAATGAGATTATTTTGTAGCTATTACTTAATACCATGAAAAAACAAGATGATTAGGTTATGACCTTGATTTAGCATTTACATTAATCCTGTAGGTGTACAAGAGGGTTAGAGCTCTACAGTAGGAGATCTTTCAGTCCAACCCATGTATAGCAGATCCTCATGGAGCTGGCTTTGTGCACAGGGCATCGTCATGCTGGAACAGGTTTGGGTCCACATACTGTATAAAGATGTCCTGTGCAATTGAGTGCCTCTAAATTTCAGTTTGGAGTTTGCTCTACATTTGTCCCAATACTTTTGGCCACACAGTATACACAAACAATTATCTGCTTCTTGCTCATTACTAAGTCATGGCTAGGCATTATTTTTATGACGTGGGGATGTAACCAGGTAGAGGGTCCATAAATTTGTTCTGGCCTTAACACTAAACCCTGAGGAACACCTACAATAATCATTCAATTCTTTTTTTTAATATTTTCTTCTCAGTACTGTGTATGCAGAATGTTTACTTTTTTAAAAAGAGTCACATTGCGTATATACCTAGGCTTTAACTTTTAACTTACTATCTATTAAACCCATTTTACCATGTTATTTTACCCGGAAAGGCCACTACGGTTGACCTGCCCTGACCCATGTACCTTAACAAGACATGTTTTAGGTTTTCTTTCTTTATTATTTTTTGGGTTGAAAAGTTTGGGACTTTAACATTTCAAAATTTGAATAGGGCTCGACAGCAAACCCTGAGGAATCCCTAAGAAATGTATTATTTGTTATTATATCCTTTTCTTCTTCCTGCCACTCTGTGAGTGTGTGTGTGTGTGTGTGTGTGTGTGTGTGTGTGTGTGTGTGTGTGGCCAACCAAACATAATATTCCTCAATTGATTTTCAACAGATAAATGGCACCTCTGGTACACATTGACTGTAATTACAGAATTACCTCTCCAACACCATTCACACAATCACAATTTTTATATTTGCATAACAAATCATTTTTATTTTATTTTTGATGTAAAGACTGATATCCGAAACAGACTCTGATACTTGAGTGCCGACATTTTCGCTCTTTCCGCAAATAGAAAAACACAACGACGTGAATATGATCACACTGTGAGGGGGTCAGGGGGGTCTCCAGGCTATTAATAAAACACTTTTACAACAGGGTGCATGCGCATACGCACACACACACACACACACACACACACACACACACACACACACACACACACACACACACACACACACACACACACACAACATATAGTAGCGTTCATATTTCAATTGTAACTAGAAGTAAGTTGTTCCACCGTGTATTTTGCTTCGATTCATAAGATCAGGACGAGACGGATGTGGTGCGCCGCTGCCATGTATTTTTTACAATCTATTTTCCGAAACATGAGCTGTATATACACACACACACACACACACACACACACACACACACACACACATAAATATCAAGGTCAGAAACAGGGTTGATTCTGATATTTTTCTTTTCTCTCTCTTTTTTTTTTTTTTAATCTCTTCAAAACTGGTGCCACAATTATGATTCTGTGTCGAATTTCGAAATATATGTGAACATCCTGTAAAATTTGAAAAAGAAATATGTATCGTGTGTGAGAAACCTTAAAGCTAAAATCTGAGATTTATTTATTCCTTGGATTTTGTCCCCATTTGTATGTTAGCGTGTATTGGACGATGTTTGGTCTGGACTTTTTTTTTCCTCAGAAATGTCTCCAGAAATCTAAAACAGTATCGTGATTAACATCATAAAATGTGTTTTTTTTTCTCTTTTATTTCATTTATGCTGCTTTATATTCATTTAAAAGAAACGCCTGATCAATCCTGAATTGAGAGCTGAGATTTTTACAGATACACAGGAGAAACAATTGGCTTTAGTTGTACCTTAATGCGCCGAACATGTTTATCTGGAAGTTTTTTATTTAACCCGGAAAAACCATCTAATGGAATCATGGTCCTGATTGATTTATTTTCAAGTACACAATTCTGGGTTCTTTCCCTCAGACGTTAGTGCTGCGCTGTATAGACATTTTCAGAACTTTGTTTGGTGTTTCAGTGCTTTTACATTAAAACGTATATGATTTTGCAACGCATTTGTTAAGACTGATAAATATTACAGTTGAACAAAGCAAAAAAAAATAAACCAGTCACACTTTATATTAATAATCTGTCCAATTGAAAGCAGGTAATCCTCCTGCAGAGCGCATTTGCACAGTTACACACAGATTACAGCAATAAATCTCGAGGAATTACGTATAAAACATGAGTCAGGTTATTTGATTTACAGAATAAAAGTCGACTCTTTAAGCTCGTTGTTTGACTTGCGATCAAAACGTTCTAATGAAACCAAACCAAATCGCTTCAGTTTGATTCAGTAAATCAATTTCAGTATATTTGCAGCTTGTATTTGTGAGTCGACTCACTACATGTATCTCGCTATAAAGTTACATATGCGCTATAAAGGCAAACGTGTGTTTACACCTGGCCATCAGATTGGTATGTGCTTCTTTTAGAACATCCCATTCCACATTTAGTGCCATTTTCTCTTTTCTGGCAAGATGTAGAATTAGGGTGTGATCACATTTATCCTAAAGATGCTCAATAACTCTATCGCAGGAGATCTTCCACACACTTCCAAAACATGAAAAGCAGATCTTCATGGAGCTGGCTTTGTGCACAGGAGCATTGCCATGCTGGAGCAGGTTTTTGGTTCTCCTAGTTAAAGGGAATTTTTTAATGCTCCTGCAGCAAAAGGCATCTTATACAATCATGTAACTTTAATTACCTTTAAAATTGTGGTTACAGTTTGGGGAAGAACAACATCTGGTTGGAAAAATGAGACGTCTCAATGATGCGTTGATGTGGTCTGTTCGTAACCGTGCGCAAACATTTAGAAGTGTATATATTTTCAGTGTGGACACAGTTTACAGAATTCTGTTGAATTATGTATATAATATAAAGTGTAACTCGTTTTTCCTGTTCAAATGTCACTTAAATTAAAAAATCGCATTAAAAAAACACAAAAATACCATTTAAATTTTTCTGATTTTTCTGATGTGTTTACTGGTGAAGGATTCATTTTCTGGATTAATTTCTGATCCAATAAATTTTTGTTAGTTTATACTGTGCACCAAACAGAGTGTCAGCGACATGAAGAAAAAATAATAAAAAAAAAAAAACGGGGGAATGAAATGGAGGTCAACAAGCAACACAGCAATACAGACAGCACTAATCACAACGTACGTGTGCGGTTGTTCTGGGAACGTAACAACTCTCACGTGATCTAATTTCTTGGAGAAAATCTTTTTCTCTCTTTCTGACTATTTGCTGTTCAGATTTGTCATAAGGATGAATCTAAATGCATTTTTTCATTTTCTTGTTAAAATCGAATTAATATACAAACTTATAAAGGGGACAAAAAAAAAATTGTGGCATTTAGATCATAAAAATCATGGAACACGCGGGAAAAAAAAACACAAAGCGCTGTTAGCGCTCCACATTCGAAAGGTAATCTATGTATAAATTAAATATGTGTATGTGGTTGAAAATAAACACTTCCTTTGACCCTGGAACTGAAGGCTTCCTTTCTTGACTTGTCCATGTCACTTTTTTTACACTCGGATATGAAACGTTAGAATTGTAATATATTGGCACGTCATTGAGGCATCAATATACGTCCCACTACATCCATGGGAAGATGAAGAGTGGGTGAGATGAAGACAGGAATGAAAGGTTTCTAAAGTACAATTCAGTAACTAATGAGCGTGAGAGTGAATGTGAATCAGGTGCAGAGGCTGCAGTGGCTGATTGGGGCGTGGTCAGTACTAAACTTGTTCTGGGGCGTGGTCAGTACTAAACTTGTTCATTTGAATCTATTAAACTTAACATTATTTGTTATTTGTACAAAAATGTCTACAGAAGTAATAGTTTTTTTAGTTACACACCCAATCTTAAATAATAGAAGTATGTTGCAATTAGGTTGCAATTAATTAGATATAAAATCACAGTGCTAACTGTGTATAGCCATCAGGCATAACATTATGACATCATAACAATCTGAGCGGTGAAGTGAAGAACACTGATGATCTTCATCATGGCACCTGTTAGTGGGTGGATTTATTTATTAAGCAGCAAATTAATGTTTTGTCCTCAAAGTTGACGTGTTAAAAGCAGGAAAAATGTGCGTAGGGATTTGAGAGTTTGACTAATTGTAACGTCTAGACGACTGGATCAGAGCGTCTCCAAAACAGCAGCTTTATCCCCAATGAGTGAGCGAGTGGCGACTTTTGGAAAAGGACAAACTCCCAGAGATGGCATGAGGAAGAAACCTTGAGAGGAACCAGACTCAAAAGGAACCCACCCTCGTCCTCAACACTGCCATCGTTGTTAAGGTGTGCGGTGATGGTGATCAAATGCAAACTGAGGTCCTGAGCCATTGTCGTAGACTGTTAATATTAATTACAGAATTTTTCAGAGTTTCTTAGTCATTTTTGATAAGCCCTTCATGTGGTAAGCGAATAAATTGGAAGTCGAGAATGTGGGAAGTTCAGGACAGCCATGTTTAAAGCTAAGAAATGGAGTTTGATTATCAGCATTTCTTCCAATTCTATGCTGAATTTATGACCTTTGGATTTAACCCCATTATTTATTATCTATAAAGACCTTTGTAAAAAAAAATCACAGTTTAACATGTTAGCGATTACGAGTGTGTGGCTAAATGAATCACATCCGCTCTTTTATCCACACCTACTGTAGACTCCAATTAAAATCCAAAATCCATTCAGATTTATTCAAAACATGACCTTTTACTCATTATTCACCCCGATCCCACCACCCTCACGCCCCCTTTACCCCCCCGTGCCATGATAATGAGGCTGTTTTAAATGTAAATTGGACGTGTTCTTTTGGTTTAATGAGCTCTTGGGATGAATCAAAGGAAAATGACTCAGACCAGCTGTTACCCTCGATTTGAACTCAAAAACACTGCCTCCGTGAACGCCGTAATTACAGTGGGATCCGCCGAATGCGCCGTTACGCAAATGCTGCGTTTCTGCTCTGTGCATTATTCAAATAAACGACGCCGAATCACAGCGGGAGCTCTCGGCATGGCGGATGTTTACTAAATGTACTGATCTGTTTCAGGAAAATTGATTTTCATTTACACTTTAAAATATTCTAAAACAGATGAGGTAGTAGAAAACACAAATCAAGCGACTTTTGGGTTTGTACAGTATATTGTTGCTAGTTAGCTAGAGTTTGTTTGCTAGCTGTGTCTAGCTAACATTAACGGGATAGTTTATTAGCATTTGCACGAGCACTGCTGCTCAATCAATGATGTACTGAACGAGCTAAACATCTAGTGATGGCGGTTGAACAACAAGCATGGTAAATAGTTTTGGTCATTTGTGTAATTATTATTTATTTATACTTTTCTCTCTGGTGTGTGTTTTGGGATATTTTGGGAAGAATGCAGCAGAACTGTTGTTCAAGTTACTCTTTATGTAACATGTAGTAACATTTTTGTCCAGAGAGGGGCGACATTCCAAAATCATATCTGCTGTGGCTGAAAAAAAGGCTTGTATTTTCAGGCCCAAATAAAAACTGAAGTGTATAGGATGCTTGCCCCAATGGCTTTTTCTTTCAACATACAAAACCTCTTCCACTGGTGTTGACGAGGCTGTTTTTAATTTGATTCATTCTCTTGTCTCCAGCAGGACGCCACCATCTTTTGAGTCTTTTCACACTGAAAAACAGAAAAGAAACAGAACTGGGGCCAAAGAACACACGACAAAGGACAATCCCTGCTCAAATAATATGGCATTATGTAGACTTGGGTTTGTGTTCTTTGGATCAAGTGTGGCATGAAAATATTCCTGGATCCTTTCCCTTCTGTAATGGCACAGAGGGGAACTCGCCGGCCGATCATTCGCTGTCAGGCTGCTCTAAGCCTATTATCCGTGAATGAAAGGTGCAGAGAGTTTTTTTTTTTAATGATGCATTCCTCAAGTCCTGAACAGGCAGTGTGACAACGAGCTGTTCTTCTGAGGTCTCCGTTAGAAAGCCGACTGGTTCTGTGGTTTCTATACGGTGTGTTATGTGGGGTTTTTATGCAGCAGTTATGTTATAGGGAGCATTTTAAAATTATTTGAAGGAAACACCAATGTTTTTTTTTCAGGTTTGGAGAGGAAGGGGAACGCTAAACTGCTAGAATGATTAATGCCCTTCATCACTGATACATACAGAATATAAATAACCATATAGAAAGGTTTAGCTTACAGTCCTGTAGCAGCCTATTTAATTATATTCATTGTACTGATATAGAACTGTTTATTTTATGTATTTAATCCCACTATCAGAGTTCCTACAGAGAGTCTGACCAGTCCAACCCACAGAGTTCCTACAGAGAGTCTGACCAGTCCAACCCACAGAGTTCCTACAGATAGTCTGACCAGTCCAACCCACAGAGTTCCTACTGAGAGTCTGACCAGTCCAACCCACAGAGTTCCTAAAGAGAGTCTGACCAGTCTAACCCACAGAGTTCCTAGAGAGTCTGATCAGTCCACCCCACAGAGTTCCTACAGAGAGTCTGACCAGTCCAACCCACAGAGTTCCTACAGAGAGTCTGACCAGTCCAACCCACAGAGTTCCTGCAGAGAGTCTGTCCAGTCCACCCCACAGAGTTCTTGCAGAGAGTCTGATCAGTCCACCCCTCAGAGTTCCTACAGAGAGTCTGACCAGTCCAACCCACAGAGTTCCTACAGAGAGTCTGACAAGTCCACCCCTCAGAGTTCCTACAGAGAGTCTGACCAGGCCACCCCTCAGAGTTCCTACAGAGAGTCTGACCAGGCCACCCCTCAGAGATCCTACAGAGAGTCTGACCAGTCCAACCCACAGAGTTCCTACAGAGAGTCTGACTAGGCCACCCCTCAGAGATCCTACAGAGAGTCTGACCAGTCCAACCCACAGAGTTCCTACAGAGAGTCTGACCAGTCCCATACCTCAGAGTTCCTACAGAAAGAGTTCCTATATACATAGAGTCTGCCCAATCCCACCTACCCCTACAGAAAGCCTCACCAAATCCACACACTTTTTCATCCATCATTCACATAAACGCTCGTATTCACGCTGCATCTCTTTCTAACGCTCAACACACCTGAACCAACACTGTAATCCTTTAATGCATGACATGGATGATGCTCATTCAGCCACCTGCTTCATTACATACTAAAATACAAAGCTGTCAGAAAGGTGACGAACTTCTGACTAAATGTTCAGCTTTTTTCCAGCTGAATGCTGCTTATTATGATTAATCCTATATAACATTAATGTTAAAACCCAAAACTCAACAGCCAAACTCAATGGCAGATATATGACTTCTGATATGCACCGTAGGATTGAGGTTTCTTAACCAAAACCTTCTACTAGTCTCTGTAATTATACCCACGGCCTTCTGTGGATCTGAACCCTTTTAGTACGAATAATAACAAAGAAACGAAGCCTTCCATTTAAATAAGGTCACATAATTTAATGTGTATTGTACAGAGTGTCTGTTGCTACATCAGGCTCAATAAAGCATTGAATAAAAATCATAAAAAGACAAAAATAAAATGCACCTGAAAACACACACAAATTCCATACAAGCTTTAATTAAAAGTGCGATGTTTCGCTTTTGGGTATGTGCTGATCATCAGGACTACAATAAAATCACAAAATTCAACTGTTAGCACAAAGTTGGAGGCACACAATTGTATAGGACGTGGTAGCATTGAATTTTGCCTTCACTTGTACTGAGATCCAGACCTGTTCCAGCATGACAACGCTCCTGTGCACAAAACTAGCTCTATGAAGATCTGCTTTACATGGGATGGAGTGGAAGATCTGCTCCTTTAGAGCTCCAACCCCTACTGAAGACTTTTGGGATGAATGTGAACGCTGACTGCACCCCAGACCTCCTCACAACCTGACTTTACTAACACCCTTGTAGCTGAATGAATATCCACAAATCTCAACAAAATTTAGTGGAACATCTCAGGAAAGTCTGACTTTCTAACAGCAAATGAGGACTAAATGTGGAATGGGATGTTCAAAAAGAAGCTCATAGCAATTTTATGGTCAGGTGTCCACAAACGTTTGTCTATATAGTCTGGCATTAAGGCAGCTGTTTGGAACATTCCACATTTTGACTCATTTTGTTGGACTCCCTTGGAGAAGCTTTGAATCGTATCCAGGTTCATACAGTTTAAAAAAACATTGCATACTGTTCTAATTTCATCGGAATGTAGGATTCGATATTATAACAATACTGTAGAGACTGATGAAAGCTCACAATCAAAATAATGATCCAATTTCATTTTGTGAGCGTGCCACTAAGGTCAACAAATCAGAATCAATCGCAGTTCTGTTTTTCCCAACTGACTCCGGCATCACTAAACCACCCTAAAATATGATTCTAAAATATATTACATGAGGTGCAACAAAAGGTTTCGAGACTCCCTCTGTTTACGAGAAAGTACTTTGTTTATCTACGTTTCCACACTATCACCTTCAAAATAGTCCCCTTGCACTGCAGCATTGTTCTGCAACGTGTCCTGGAAGTCTATTTTCTAAGCGTGTTAACGGCGTCAAAACGATGAGCTTCATTTTCATCTTCGGGAAGAGGGCGAAGTCTGCAGGAGCCAAATCTGGCGAGATCGTGTGGATCGTACCCGACGATCATCATGCACGAGTTGCTGAATGGTCATTTAAACACTTTTGGGGTCGAGCTTGTAGAAGGTCTTCTGCTCTTGAAGCACAGGTGGCGCTCAAAACGCTTCGTCGCAGTATGTCAAACGTCTGTGTGGCAGATTTGCTCAGTTTCATGCAGAATTTCATGTTTGCTATTTGTTCTAACTTGCTGCCCGTGATGAAATCGCAGACGTGGTGATGCAGCAGTTACACCATCAGTCTCGAAACTTTTTGATTCCACCGCACATGTAAGTTTATATTGTATCTGTATCTCTGTATCCGAGTCAGTAAGTATCCTCTTGAGTCCGCAAATTCAAGTCGTGACTGAGATTCGCGTTCAGCTGGCCAGTGTCTGAAGCAGTGGAAGTTTCTGTTAACGAATGAGATTCACTCTTTTTACTTTTATTTGTCTGAGCAATTGTGCTAAGTAGTGTAATTTTCATATTGAGAGACACTGGTTCCACTCTTATTCTTGAGCAAATTTCTCTCCTTTCACATTCAGGACATCAAAAATTCAATTTTGTTGAATTGGAAAATGAATTAGAATTGATCATTTACATTGAACATCCATTTCTGACTCAATACACTGAATTACAGCTAAGTGAAATTGATATTTTGTAACTTTTGAAGGTCATGAGAGGTGACTGTTACCTCCACAATTTTGACCAGATGTTCAAAAGTTTCTAATGTATGGACAGATATTTTCCCATGGTTTTGTTAATGGCCCAAATGCAATATGTAAGAATCCGAAATGCACCCTGAAAAACTAAAACAGCATTAGCTCCATTTTCAGTACCGTATTGACCAGAGAAAAGTGAAGTGCAGGGCAAAAACTTGCTATAAAAAAATGTGACACATCAATAAACCTTAAGTTTAAATATCAGACATACATTAAAATATTTCACTTTGCTTTTTATACATACATCTGTTACGCTTCAAACAGAATTCTTCCACATTGCTTTGCTTTATATACACAAAGTACATGAGGACACGAAAACGAGGGAACGAGGACATGTTTGGTTTGATCACAAATGAAAATGTGACATTCTTGGTTCATCTTCACGTAAAGCTCATGTCTATTAAAAAGCTTCATAACCCATAATGCAACAGTTTCCTTAACAGTTCCTTCCTTCTTAATGTAAAGAAACATTCTTGAAATGTCCCTGTGTTTATTACAGGAACCAAACATCACCTCCAAAGAACCTCCAGCGTCCTTCTTAGGTCCAAATGGTACGTTCCAGCTCCCCACATGTTCTCTCACTGTTACAGTCTGATTATGCCGTTATTGGCTGGTCCAGTTTCCACATTTCAGCTCAGTGAGAATCCTTTTGGACAGTTTGGTCGCATCCAGGAATCCAGGTCCTGCTCACTGAATCCAGATGGTGTTGGCTCTTTCCGGCCTGCGAGGATCGGCGGTCAGATCTCCGAAGGTGGAGAAGAACTGCTCCATCTCCTTCTGCAGCATCTCGTTGCGCTTCTCTGCGTCATCTTTGGCTCGCTCGGCGTTGCGCAGTTTGATCTCGACCATGGTGTACTTCTTGCGTTCCTGCTCCAGTTCCTCGTGCAGGTTCACCAACTCAGCTTCTAACTCCACGTTACGAAGCTCCAGGCTGGAATGTTTAAATAAGAAAAGAAATGTGTTGAAACACAGAAATGGCCACTGAACTGTGTAGATGGATGGATCAAAAAGTTTGGAGACTCACTCTGTTTAGTAGAAAGTACTTTATTTATCTACGTTTTCACACTTTCACCTACAAAATATTCCCCCTGCACAGCAATACAGTGCTCCCAGCGTTCCTCTGGGAAGGAATGGTAACGCATGTAATTTATAAGTGGATAAATATAAAGGTTGTGGCAGTGAAGCTCTGGCAGGTAACAGCACGGCCCATTCCTTACATGCTAGCATCAAAATGCTACAAAACATTATAAAAAACATAAATAGTCTCACCTCTTTACCCTGGCTTCGTATTCACTCTTCTGTTTGAGCATCTCTTGCTTCAGACTGGCCACCAGACTGTGGAGAGCACTGTGGTGACCACTCACAGGAAATGCCGCCTCACTGTTCTCACTGCTGCTCGTCCCCCTGCTGCCTCGACCTCCGCCATTGGCGTTAGCATTAGCATTAGCGTTCCTCCTCTCTCCCTCCTCCAGCAAAGGGTCCTCGAAGGTAAATTCCTGCTCGGGGCACGTCGTTGTGGACGAGCGACACGACGCGGAGACGTCCGGGAGCGAGATCTCGCAGGATGATGTAGACCAGGTGGCGCTGTCCACGCTTTGCTTGTCCTCGCAGCTGGTGCTCGTGCACAGCTGTCCCGGTGCGCATGGCGTCTGCTGTACGTGAACGTTGTCGTACGTCGAGAGTCGGTTCTGTTGCTGTTCCGTGTCACGGCCTTTGAACTCCCTCAGCGTCACCCCTCCAGGAGGAGACCAAAGTCCGTTTCGGCTATTGAGAGTCCCGTTAACAATGTCCATGCTGCACACGCCCATCCTCATCCCGCCGTTCTGCACACCCATTTTGGTACCTGGGGATTTGAGCGCCCCAGTGCGACGCATCGGGAGCGTACCGGTTCCCACCAGGGTCGGACTCTTTTCTTCTGCCGAGGATGACGACGAGGAGCTGAAGGAGCCGTTGGTGACGATGCCGCTGCCTTTAACAAACGCCGGGTTCTTCTTTACGGTCAGAGGAGGACTCCGGGTCACTTCGAATCGTGGACCAGTAGGAACGTTTCTTGGGCTTCCAGAACGAGGTGACCCGTTATCCAGAGAGACGCGTCCCGGAGAATCCGGCGCCTCCCAGGTGCACTGACGAGCACCGGCCGTGTTGTTATTCTCTTTATTTTGCAGTTGTCCGGTAGTGGAGCGCTTCAAGGGATCGTTATTGTTATTGCACGACTCAAGAGCACCAGAACTGTCCTCGTCCAGGGGAAAAAGAGTAGCGTGCTGCCCGATGAGAGCCGCCATGAGCTGCTGCACCAGAACTGCACCTATACAAGTGCAAATTGAGGTTAATGCAAATAAAAGGCCAAAACATTTGTTTTCCATTATTTCCACCTCTGCACCATTTTACCTTCCATTATGGCCACTGGATCCTCAACTTTGGGCCTCAGAATATTCGGACCGAAGACCGTAGCCAGGTTCTGCACGCTCATCTTATTCACTCCGGAGTAGGACTGCACTTCATCTAAGAACCTAAAGGAGAAAAAAGGGTTTTAATCAATAGAGAGAGAGAAAAATTAGGAAATATGAGAAAATTGAAAATGGGAAGTAGGTGATAATAAAGGTAATGGCAGATACCTGCATATGTATTTTAGGAGATTATAGTTGACTAGAGGTAGACCTTCCACTTGTCTCCTTAATTCCTTTATTCCCTTGAATATGACAGAGAAAAACAAAGGCGAAATGCGAAACTTTTATTACGGCTGGACAACACCAGGTACTCGAGAAACGATTCCTCATAACATTTTAAAGCCATGATGTACAGAACATTAACCAAAGATAGAGAAGAAAATGCATAGAAACATTTGTTAAATATTTAAATCCCTGTCTTTAATCACATTTCTATTTACAGAATTATCATAATCGGCTGCATATTAACTTATTGGGAGAAAACCGGCAGTTCTATGTGAAGACATTGAGCACCCCTATATAACCAAAATGGTATGATCCTCGTTTCATAACACTTCTGCGAACATTCGTCTGTGAGATTAGGAGTCACCTCTGATTAGTGCTGTATGATATATAAATATTGCCTACGATAATATCGTGATTGTTGTTTTAACGATGTGTGATTTGACATTATCGAGTAAATCTGTAAATCGCAAAATCCAAACAAAACACACATGATGGTGATGAAGTCTAGTAGATTAGACTCGTGCGCGATGATTCAGTCTATAAAAATGCATTTAAAATGATCACAAATTTCAAGATATGGGGCCAGAAAATGTGAACATTTATATCATTTCATAAAGTTAAACAATATCACATGAAAATTGCTGTTTTTTTCTTCTCTAAAAATCAGAATATTGATTTTATACAACAGTTCAATTACCAAGAAATAAATATGATAAGAGTTACGTTTCAGACACCACATAATTCCAAACAAAGCCACAGCACTGTTTTACGATTGAACCGAATCATTTAAACGAGTGATTCATTTAATCGCAATGATTCGCTTATTAACAAATTATTTACTGCCGGTTTTCATTTCATATTTTAAGTATCTTTACTTTGCATTGCAGAGAAGAGTTTTGTTGATACTGTTTTTATTTGCTTGGTAACAGCCAAAATGTCTAATTAATGTAATTGTCTGATTAAATGTAATAATTTGAGCCCACAAATCTTTAACTTATTGGAAAAGATGAATCACTGAAGTCACTGCTGTGAACTGAGCGCCACTATCCGAGGTGACAATAATACATTCAGCAAAATATTGTCTGACTGTCATTATCGATAAAATAAAATACAAATATTATTCAAATATCGCAAAACCCCACCCTCAATATTAAAAAATAAAGGAATAAAATTAAAGTGTATTTTTTTCCATTCATTCAGTTTTGCACTGCAAACATCACTGATAGCTTTAACTCATCTCTGCTCTTCCACTTGACCGAGTCCGGGGATTGTGTTTTTACCATAAATATTCAATACAGGATTTTCATTATTCTTACGATCCTGCGTATCATTCATCAGGCTACACAATTCTATAATCCCACTACAATGAAAGCAGGGTTTATATATATATATATATATATATATATATATATATTATTTCTCCACAATCCACTTCTGCTTCTGAAACTCCACAGGGTCCGTCTCATAAATATGAAGTAAAAGTAAAAGTAAGGGTTCCTGTAATGGACTCTGGCTTGCGCTCAAACTAAATCTATTGCACTTTGATGCCATTTGTGCTCAGTAAAGCTCCGGAAGCCTCGGGCAGGTCGAGCGACGGATCACGGCGGGAGACTGGGGGGAAAAAGTGAAGCTGAAAGTCGCTGTGAAAGCATTTCCACTTTCATGCGTCTAAACCTTGCAGCGAGAGCAGGACAGAGGGATAAAAAATGAAAAAATGAGAAGACCGCAGGGCGACAGTGATATGCCGAGTCACATACGATCCTGAGGAAGGATAGAGAACCAGACGTCCTGTTGTCATGGCGATTGTAAAATATGTCTGCATTTATTTTGGCTTAACGCTAGGCAGCTGAATTATCAAACTAGCGATCTGTTTCTCAGAAAAAGTCACATGTACTTTACACAGCACAATTCTTTCCTCGCATCTCCCAGCGATGATAGGAAGCAGGGGTCAGCCATGATACAGCACCCCTGAAGGACAGAGGGTTAAGAGCCTTGCTCAAGGGTCCAAGAGTCGCAGCTTGGAGATACTAGGGCTTGAAACCCCTGACCTTATGATCAGTAAACCAGAGCAATAACCACCAAATCACCCTGACACTATGGGTTTGTGGGAAGTGATAGCTCAGACACTAGACTTCTGATGAGAAGGGTGTGAGTTCAAATCCCAGCATCATCCTGCATCCGGTGCCGGGGCCGTCGATCCTAAAATTTTCAGTTGTATAAATGAGATAATTGTGAATCGATCTGGATAACGGCGTCTACCATTTGTCCGTTTTTTTTTCTCCAGAGGAATGATATGCAAATTAAAGTTCATTAAATATTAATAAGATACTTTTCCTAATTAGTTTCCTGTAGATGCTACAAACCCTCACCAGATGCAGCAGCATCATCTCTGCTACTTTCTACCAAGTATAATTTCTCTTTGTGACATTTCTAAATACGTTTTATATACAGCGTGATAAAACAAAAACGTAGTCATTGCAGTTCTGAGGAACCAATAGTGGATTTTGACGAATTTGCCACTTTTGAGGAGCAAATATGGAATGGAGAAAATATCATTTTTGTTGTTTCTGTTGTAGAAATCGTGGCTGCACGTCGTGTACATTCACGTGTAAAATAAAAGATGTTTATTTTACACGTGAAGGCAGGACCATACAACTTTGGTCGACACTCACCGCTTCCTGGTCTTTGCTGTAGAGTTTGGTGCAGGCCAGGAGCTCGTCATACTTGCAGAAAGGGATCACGGGTTCAGGAAGCTCCCTCAGATAGAGCTTGAGCAGAGACGCCACCGTGTGCACATCGGTGTTACTGCAGGCAGAGGGTATATTTGAAGAGGTGATGAAACTGGCATCTGGAGTCGATATATGCACTGTGAGGTGAGTCTATAAATGAAGTGTTAAATATGCAGCGTGTCTGGTTTTCTGTTGACGAAGAAGCTGCTGTCAGGAAAACAAAAGCCTGGCCTCGTTAGCGATATTGAATTCAAACCTCTCGCTTTGGTTGATGAAAATTTATTGCCAGCTATAATATTTTGTGTTGTTTTTCTCCACATGTAAATCATTGAAGGTACACTGGAAGCTCAAAGTACAATGATGACAAATGATTATGCTGATTGTAATATCCATCAAAATCCAAACCTAATATCCTTAAAAACACAAAAGTCCAGACAATGAATCTCGTTTTAGTTCTATTCTGTTTTTTAACCTGTTTTGGACTGCATGGTGCCAGACGTGGAAGTGGCTGAATTGCAAGAAATGTTTGACAGTCTGCAGACATCAGCATGAAGAATTCTATAATTAGGCTCTCACATGCTGGTTCTTCTGTACAGACATGTTTCCTGGAAAGATGTTAACTAAGACAGGGTCTGGTAACTCTGAGATTTGGTTTGTTGTTGTGTATTTGCATTTAATTAAACCTTAACTGCCTTTTCATCCCCTCACCCAACCCCCTTTAGATAGGGGAAATATCAAGAAGTCATAAAAATGTCCATGCCCCACCCCTGTTTAACACCAAGCCAAGTCTGAACTCTTGTGGGAAAACCAGTCCAGGGTTCAACCTTAAAAAAAGTAATAAAATGTATCAGCCCAATAAAACACTTCAGATGGATCGAGATGCAACTAACCAATCAGAAGAGGTACAGTGCTATAAATAATTATTTAGTAGGTAATAAAGAATCAATCAACAGAGAGTTAATTGGTACAGGAAACAATGGGCAAAGTGGAAGTCGAAAAGTGTCATACAGTAATACATACATTATGGAAACCGAAGGGGGTCAAAATAAAAGTGTGCGTTAACAAGAACTTTTGCACTGATCAGATTTGCATATTCTTTTCAAACACCTCCTGCTCCTTCAAAACTGATACCTGCATTCTAACTATTCTTTAGTTTAGACTAAATGTCCAGATTTTCTTTGTATGTTGCTACAATTCAATACCCACTAAAAATGAGTTTTGGGTTTGGAGGTGTTCTCTTGTCTCACCCGTCGAAGGCTGGTTTCTCTCCGCAGTCAAAGGCTTCCTGCAGCTCTTTGACGAGGTTGGCCTGCCCAGGGAGACGGAACAGACCTTCTTCTTGTAGCCCCCAGCGTCGGATAAAATCCACACACTGCTCCACCAGCATCGGGGCTAGCTTATTCCCGTATCGGCGCTCGTACCGCACAGTCTCCTCCAGCTTTTGACCAAAAATACCTAAAACAGGAGAAAAGGCAGGACATTGAAGCTGGAATTTTTTTCATCTGAAATTTCTACTCCCACACTTTTTAGTGCAGCACACTGTTTAACACCACAGAGTGCATTCACGTGAGATATATAAACATTTGACCACCTCTCAAACAGTGTGGGATTTTCTTTATATCCAACAAACCCAAACTGTCTTGCTACAGATGTTCAGAGCCTCGTATTTCAAAGGTTTTTCAAGCATCGCAGGCTTTCTCTTGATTTTCTCTCAAACATCGCATGTTCAAGTGCGGAATGTTCTAACAAATCTGCTTAAAGGGTAAAAAGAACAAAAATATTTAGGGATTAAATAAGTAACTTCCTGCTACATTGCATTCCTCTTTTGCTTTCGGTCGCTCAGCCAGATAAAAACCATGCGAGATTCCTGCTTAGAGAAGCTCATGTGTCTGACATACAGCAGGGATTAGGAAGCTTTCCGAAATAATTGAGCTTTCCGGTCTTGGGACTCAGCTGCTTTTGGATCTTGGGCTGGTTTTCTACAGTACAGTGTGATTTCTAGGTTCATATGGTATAAAGTCTGTGGACACCTGAGCTTCACTTTTCATCTTCATTTTCTGTAACAATGAGCTCCACTCTTCTGGTAAGATGTTAGACTAGATTTTATGGAGATTCATTCAGCTACAAGTAAAGTCAGATACTGATGTAGGTGAGAAGGTGAGGAGGTCTGGGGTGCAGTCTGTGTTAACATTCATCCCAAAGGTGTTCAATAGGGTTGGAGCTCTCCACACACTTTGTCCTTGTGCACAGGATCATTGTCATGCTGGAACAGGTCTGGGGGTCAAGTGAAGGGCAGCTGGGGATGGTTCCAACACCTACAGCCTAAAGATCCATGAAGCCGCAGAGCAACTGGAGAACTTTGAGGATTGTTTCGGACTGTAATTAATATCAACAGTCTACTGCAACGGCTCAGGACCTGCAGGTTGCATGAACAGTTCTGCATTTACACACCTGTTCCTGCACACCTCAACAATGGAACTGCAATGAATGGACATTCGGTGCCACCCAGATAAGGATGAGGTTCCCTTTTGAGTCTGGTTCCTCTCAAGGTTTCCTCCTCATATAATCTCAAGGTTTTTTCCTTGACACAGTCACCACTGGTTTACTCATCAGAAAAACCTTCTATGCAATAAAATCTGTGTAGAGCTGATTTGAGACAACGTCCACTGTAAAAAGCGCCACACAAACAAAATTCAAATGAATTAAAAATATGTGTTTTGGGGATTTGGGGGGAAAAACGGAACATTGAGGAAAACTCAAAATGGGCATTTAGTGAAAGAGTGATATGTAAGTGAGTGTTTAATACAATGTTCTTTCTCTCTCTCACTCTGTATTTCCATTCGGGTGCAAGTTGTTTGAGGCCTCGGGCTCATGTTAGCGGAGTGTCCTCTCTGACTTTCACTTCTGTTTGTTTCCATGAGCCTGAATGGCAGGCAATTAATGGCACACACACACACACACACACACACACACACACACACACTGAGGTGCTGTCAACACTTTGGAGATGTCCAAGTCACTTTGGACACATCCATTTTAGACACAAGCCTCTATTGTCCTGCTGGTGGACTCACTCTTTCCTCATCCTCTAGGAAATCTAATAAAAGCACACTCCACACACACACACACACACACACACACACACACACACACACACACACACACAGACCCTCAGCTTCTCTTCATAATACCAAATATATAATGTATTAGAGAAGGCGCATTAATATAAACCACTTTCTCAGATCTGGTGCGGGAAATGAATCAACAACTTCTGACCAATCAGAATCGAGGCAGGGCAGAGCTGTTGTTAGGCACACGCACACACACACACACACACACACACACACACACACACACACACACACACACACACACACTAATCAACCTTAACACGATATGTGCTGCAATGATAATCAATACAAAGCCTTGTAGCACGCACACACACACACACACACACACACACACACACACACACACACACACACACATTATGTCCCTATACTTCAGTTTAATAACATGTCTGTGTTGCACTTTGCCATCAGACTCACCGCCTCCGAACGGGGCCCATATGACCCTGCGGATGGTCTTAACCCAGTCCTCCATGTCGTTCTGCGTGCTGGCCATGAGCAGGTAAGTCTCATGATTGGACGTCATCCGCTCCCTATCGCCCCCTGCAGAGACAGAACAGAAACACACCTAGTCAGCATACAGAATTATTCACGTCCGGACGAATTATTTGATGTTCGTCATGCAGAAAATAGTAATTCATTAAAAAGATTGACCGTTTATGATATTTAATTTAGTAATTCAGTGTTAATTACAAGCTCGTTTGTGATTAAATATTTTGCTGTTTTCACCGAATTCAGCACAGAAATGCTCAGTATTGTGGTGGATCAGAAGGTCATGAGTTCAAATCCCAACACTGTGACTGTTGTGCCCTCCAGCAAGGTTGTTAACAGTCGCACAGTTGTATAAATTGCTCCTTTTTTTTTTTTAACAAAAGCTAGAAAACGTTTTGGGGAGTGGGGACTGTGAGTAAACTTGACTAGTTCCTAATCACTTGTAGTGCAGAGCTTCATTTCCACTGTTTCTGTCTGTATGGTTGAAAAGCGACCTCACCTTCTTCTAATGGTCCAAACCTGCAGCCTTTTCATTCTGTTCTATTTTCAAGGCTAAATCTCACTGCAGGTCAATGCTATCGGCTCTTGTGTGTTTTATATATTCAGCTTTTTTCCCATGATGATTCCAAAATTAAGCTTTTTGTAATATTGATAAGACTTGTATCAGGTTTCTCTCAGGATGTTCAGCTACGTTTTAGACTCCAAATCCACTAAAGATGGAAGATGAACAAGTGTGAGACAAACCAGAGCTCTACGGCAGAGAAAAACCCCATAACAACACCAAAGAGACGAGGCCAAAGTGACCAATTAGGCTCGGGTAATTACAGGTGGACTCTAATACACACCTTCTGGTGCGTAAAGTCCTGATCCGAGCGCAAAGTGTGTTATTAGACCCGGTGTGTGTAATTTACATTCTCAAGCCACCTGAGAGACAGGAAGTGTGTTCAGACATCGTGTTCATCTCTGTCTACGGCTGATCGACTCAGAGTGTGTAGGATTATGGTTCAAACACACACACACACACAATTTATAACATTGACTATGGTTCTACTCACACACTAAATGCTAAGGAGTGTTTTCCTTCTTTTCCTTTTCATTGCTACATTATTTCCGTTTAAAAGGTTTTAAGTTTCCTGATATAAGTAAGTAATAATGCAGGTGTAGGTGTGAGGTGTTACAGGATGTTGGTGCACGATGTGGAGGTGAAGAAGGTCCTGAGGTGAAGCATTATAACAGTGTAAGGTCTCACACCAAGCCCTGGATTATCACCTTCTACCAGAGTCACTTCCATCATTGAGAAGTTCAACTGTTATTGTTTACAGAGTGAAACTGAACGGATCAAAATAACACTTTATTCTCATTATGCATTTTTATATGTTGTTACTTCCAGCCAATCACAATCCAGCATTCATTCTGACTGTGGGTATAATATTTCTATCCACCTTATATACAGATATTATTACAGATAAAGCCGTGAATGTACAAAGGTGTGAATAATGCAGTTTGAAGAGCAGGAGTCAAATGCTAATACGGCCTTTAGGATCTCGAGCACGACATTAACATATCAAACAGTCCATAGACTACATTAGAATATAACATTACAATATTCAGACTCCAGAGATTTCACTCGTCCCTGACCTTCAATTTCTCCATATCCTAAAATATGTCAAAATGTTATTAAAATAATTATAATCTTAAAAATGTATATAAAACCCTTTTAAAATTCTAGATTTTGTTAATCATATATTATAAACATTATATAAAATAATAATAATATATATTATAAATATTATATAAAATAATCTCTTTCTATATATATATATATATATATATATATATATATATATATATATATATATATATATATATATATATATATTTTTTTACAATTTTACACTTCACAACAGATAATATTAAATAATAATAGATCATATTAGTCTGTTTGCAACAATTAAAACAAATATAATACAATAATATCTGTCATATAATAATATAATAATTTAAGCCACGATAGGAAAGTTCCCTGATGAAGCGCAAACATTTTTGTTTGGAGGTTTTCAAAAATAACAGACGTCTAGACGTCTAGATTCAAAACATCACACAATTCTCATTCACTCTGCATCATTGTGCTATGAATCAGACACTGAATGAAAAACTGCTTGACATTTTGAATTCTGGCTCGATACATGCAGAATCTTTATTAAATTATTTATAAATATATTTGACGCAGACAATAATACGTTGTTTTGTTTTTTTTGCTCGTGATACTAGAGCGTATCAGACAGAGAGCAATACTGTGATTGTTGTAAAGAAAATTCTAGCTTTGTAACCAGCTACCTCGCTAGCTAGCTACCACATGAGGTTACTGTTAGCAAAACAAATCACAAACTATAGTATTTTTCAATATTAAAAGCACCTTGTTCTAAAATAAATCAAATATTTGCTATTCAGCTCACATAGCAATGTGATCTCAGGTCTAGCTCAGCTAGCTAGCAATAACCTACTGTAGCAATAACAATTAGCAACAGCTGCCTACCAGTAGATCTTCCCCCAAAACAGAGGTACACGATTCTATAGGACGTCTCTGGATGCTGGAGCATATAATCTTCACTTCACTTGAAATATCTGACCCAAACCTGCTCCAGCATGAGGATGCTCTCTGCACAAAGCCAGATCCATGAAGATCTGCTTTACATGGGTTGGAAGATGTGGAAGAGCTCCTGCTATGTCCCTCAACCCTACATCAGTACCTGACTTTACTAACAACCTTGTGGTTGAATGAATCTCCAAAACAAATCACAAAATCTAGTGGAGCATCTGCCCAGAAGAGTGGAGGTTATTATACCAGGAAATTGGGAATGAATGTGGAATGAATGGGATGTTTTGAATTGCTGTTATTATTATTCAGTTTCAGGAAGGATACAAAATGTGCAGTAATTCCAGAAGGAAAAAAATCCATCCAGCTTCCTTTTTTTTTCTTTTTTTCCCCCTCACTTCTCCTCAGGCTTCTTCTCTCCACACTAAGCTCTGGCTGCTTTGCTTTTGTGATCTCTCTAATCCAGCTTTAGAGGCGCCACTCCAACACTCTGCCTGAAGCACCTACTGACTCTTACTCTTACTGCCCCTCCTGCCTCCAACACATGGATCTGCTCTGACTCCCATAACGAGCTGCTGATGTCAAAAACACTGAGAATGACACCAGAACTTTTTTGAACGATGTGTAGTTAAATGCTGAACATCTGTGAAACAAGTCCACCAAAATGTTACCAGGAAACAATAACACATACGTTGGGGGACAAAAAAAATGATTGTACATTTGATTCATGTATAGTAGATGTTAAATATTGTGTCCGCACGTTGTCGTGGCAACCAGTTTTCAGCTATACGCCTCACGATGAGCTGATTAACGCTAACGTGTTTATGACCGACCCAATACACAGTCATTACATGTGATCAGTGACACAACAGACACCAAACAGAGCAGCAGCAGACTAATAAACATAATACATGGATAATAGTGGGAAGCTAGTGGAGAGAGAGAGAGAGAGAGAGAGAGAGAGAGAGAGAGAGAGAGAGAGAGAGAGAGAGTGTGAAAGAGAGAGTGAATAAGAAAGAGAGAGAGAGAGAGAGAAAGAGAGAGAGAGAGAGAGAGA
>NC_060898.1:1347500-1400000 GCF_014805685.1 Silurus meridionalis | reverse complement strand
AACCACACACCCTAAACCTGAACCACACCCTAAACCCTAAACCTGAACCACACACCCTAAACCCCAAACCTGAACCACACCACACACCCTAAACCCCAAACCTGAACCACACACCCTAAACCTGAACCACACACACACACCTAAACCTGAACCACACACCCTAAACCTGAACCACACACCTAAACCCTAAACCTGAACCACACACACCCTAAACCTGAACCACACACCCTAAACCCTAAACCTGAACCACACACCCTAAACCCCAAACCCTAAACCTGAACCACACACTCTAAACCCCAAACCTGAACCACACACCACACACCTAAACCTGAACCACACACCCTAAACCTGAACCACACACCACACACCTAAACCCTAAACCTGAACCACACACCTAAACCCCAAACCTGAACCAC
Organism: Silurus meridionalis; assembly: GCF_014805685.1. NCBI lineage: Eukaryota > Metazoa > Chordata > Actinopteri > Siluriformes > Siluridae > Silurus > Silurus meridionalis. The sequence goes on along the minus strand of NC_060898.1, from coordinate 1,399,584 downwards.
ACGCCACACACCTAAACCCCAAACCTGAACCACACACCACACACCCTAAACCCCAAACCTGAACCACACACCTAAACCCCAAACCCTAAACCTGAACCACACACACCCTAAACCCTAAACCTGAACCACACCCTAAACCTGAACCCCTAACCATAAACCTGAACCCCAAACCCTAAACCTGAACCACATCCCCTAAATGAAACTGGAGTTGATGTTATGAAAAATGAATCAATACTGTCTGTCCTTCTGACCAATCAGAATCCAGGATTCGACAGCATTAATTTGCAGTATGGACCAGACACCAAGAAGAGACAGTTGAGATTTGGTGCATGAGCTTAGTATTACTATGCACACACACACACACACACACACACACACACACACACACACACACACACACTCAGTCTGACTTGTTGATCACTCATATATCCGGAATTCTCTGCTCGTCCTGTTGTGCACATGTAGCTGTTCACACTCATCTTCCTGTGGGAAATCCAGAACAAGTGGACAGTGTTTTTCCTCCACACGTCCATCTCGTTCATCAGCAACCGCTCGATGAGTAACGCAGCTAACACTCTGCTCTGGATTCAAGACCAGCAGCTGCTGTCTTGGAACAGCTCACTTCACAATCTCTGTGTGTGTGTGTGTGTGTGTGTGTGTGTGTGTGAGCCAGCAATAGCAAAAATCACTGAGTCACGCATACACACGTGTTTTAAAGTTCTGAATGGAGTCTTTAAGGAGTCACTTGATGAACAAAGCCTGTGTTTGTCCTCAGAGATGTTGAAGTCGTTTTAGCTTCGTCGCTAACAGGGTTGTTCAATGAAGCCACCTGTGTGGTACGAGAACTTCTGATACATTATACAATCCACAAAGCCACAATCAGGGACGTCTTGAGAAGATCAGATCTCAGCTGACATCAAAACGGCTCAGGAGGAACGTTCAAGGAGCATCCTAATGACTAAAACTCAAAACTTTGTGAGGACGGATTGTCATGCGAAAGTTATATTGACTACTTTCTCTCTCTCTCTCTCTCTCTCTCTCTCTCTCTCTCTCTCTGTCTTCTCTTTTTCTTTCTCACCAGCTTCCAGGATAAAAACAAGCCACAGCACACTTATTTCCTTCGCATTTTCCTGTTTACTGCAATCTGCGTCCTGCTCAAAGTTCCGGATATGAGACATGCGTTCGGTTTCCTCCGTCCTTCTCCTCCCCGTCCCCAGCACACAAGAATGAGATCATTAATCATCATTAAGGCTGTAGGTTTTTGGAAGGTCGTGGGGGTCATGCCCCAGCACTGCCAAACTGCCACTGTTGGGCCCTTGAGTAAGGCCCTTAATGTATCATGTATTAATTACAGCTTAGTCATTAGTCCTTCATTTAAAAAAAAGAGGTAAAAAAAACATAAAGCTACAGAGATACATTCTTATTTAAGATCTGCATGAATGTTCAGGTGTACATGAGTTCCTAATAAAGTTGTACATGGCGAGCGTATGTCAATCTTCAACCCTAGAAAAAAAAGGTTTCTATGTTCCGGAGTTCCTAAAAAAGTTCTCATGATCCAGAAACATGTTCCTGGGTTCCATAAATTCTAACAAAACAGTTTATGGGTTCCTGAGCTGCAGAAATCAATTTTTGAAGAAGAAAAAAAGTTTCTGCTTAAAAACATGATGAAAAGTTGATTAAAAAGTTTCTCGGTTTTCTGAAAAGGTAAATAAATGACAATACTAAAAGAGTTCTGGAAAAAAACATCTCCGGTTTGAGGGAAACATCTGCCAGTTTCTGAAAAGGTTCTGTTTTTCTAATTGTCCGTGTTTCTGAAAAGGTTCCTGTGTAAATAAATGTGCTGCTAAAACATTTATTGGTTCCTGAAAAAGTTCACATGTCCCTGAGGAGATGATGATCTTCTGAAAATATTCCTGAGGTAAACATGGACCTGGAGCACCAGGAGTCTTGGATTACGAGGCTGTGAATGTTGGGTTTGAGCTTCACTGGAAGTTTTCACAGCTATAATTGATGTGTTTGGTCAGAGTGGAGCTGCTGTGGGGATTTTGTGGTCGATGCTGTGAGTGGTGAAGAAGGTGGAAAAGGTGAAGATGGAGAAGGACCTCTGTGTGTTACGTGAAGTTCAAACAGGCAATAACATTAGCAGATTACATGTAGATCTTCTGTCTGCAGATATACGACTCCTGTCACACAGGGAGGTCCTGCTAAACCATGCCTTTTTAAAACCACATAAATAAATCTGATTCATGTCCAACACGTCCAACACGTCTGCTGTCTCCAGCTCAGAATAGGATGTTCCTCTGATACGATCATAAACCAGAGAACAAACACGGTTTCTTGGGGATGTTTCTTCAAAAACACTACACCACTCAGAATAACTGCGTTAGCAGCATTACACCAATCTTCTCCTGAAACTGCTCCAGATACTCAATAATATGACGAATGTGCATCAGATAATGAAATTGCCTCCAGCATGATGGATTGGTGAACAGCAAGCGGCCCAGGAGCTGTGTTTTAAACTGTAGAACCAGCACATTAGGAGCACTTCCAGGATTAAAAAATTAAAGAAGTAAAAAAAAATTGGTCTCGTATCTGCATAATCGTCTGCTCTCACCGCCATGGATCAGAGGAACATGAAAGATCTTAAAGCAACATGAAAAAACGTGGAGCTGAAAAATGTGAAATATTACGAGGAGGATTTAATCAAACTCGAATTAGAAATACAAAAGGTTGAGAAATTTTTTAAGTATAAATAAAAAAATCTAATAAGATATCAAAAAAAAAACTAAGAATGTAGTAAAAAAAACTAAAACTCGAACTAAGAATCAAATGAGAAATGTATTAATTTAAATATGTTTAATAAAACTATCATTCAAGTGGGCAAGAAATTTCCCCAAAGAGAAAATCCTATACCTCGATTCTTATTCTGCCTCTGAAAGGAATCATTTAATCAAACTAGGAATCAAAGAATCGAAGTAAAACCCGAATTAGAAGTAAAAATTAAGAATTAAAATAATTTTAGAAGGTATAAAAAAAATCAAACAAATCTAAAAAGAATCAAAGAATCAAAATAAGAATCAATTAATAAACGAACACTCAAACAAAGAATCAAATGAATCAAATGAGTATTAATTTAAATATATATATATAAAAAAGACAAAAACATTTGAAGGTTCTTATGTCTTTTTTAAGTCGTTTTGCGCCATTTTGCCCAAAGAGAAAATCCTGTACGCCGATTCTTTTCCTGTCAGACAGTCGGACACATTTTTACACATGGATAGAAGTTTGTAAGAAAAGCACGTCATTATGCGATGGTGTTCTTTTCACTGATTATACTGAAAAAAAAAGTCCTTTAGAAGTAAAATCTGCCTAAGGATACAGAGTAATTCGGTCCTACAGTGAGGAAAGGCTTGCATTTGCATTTAAACTGCTTTGTTCCGTTGTAAGAGAGCTCTGTAATAAAGGCACGGCATGCAAATCTTCCCAGAAACCTCACAATTTAGATCTGGCACAGCTTGAATCGAGGACGCGGCGCTTCATAAGAGCGGCTTTGCAGAAGTCCGGGCTGTAAAAAAGACGTGATTCGGTGGTGAGTTCCCAGGAGGAAAAAGTGAATATGCTCATCCGAAGCCCGGCAGGAGAGCAGGATTGGATAAAGGTTGGTCCAGGAGGTCACTATCAGCTAATAAGTGCTTTGTTTGCCTCCTGCTGTGGTGTCGTCCATCCATCCATCCATCCATCCATCCATCCCTGCCTCCAGCTTTCCCTTTGCTGCTCAGGTAACACAGCTCCCTCCCCCCTCACTGAATCCAATCAAAAGCTCATCTGTCAGACCCCCGAGCCGCCCGAGTGGACGCTCTGATGGGTAAATACATCTCTGTCAGAGGGCAGATGTGCAAATACGGGCAGCAAAAGACAACGCATAACCTGAGAAGTAAACTCCATGGAGGTTGAAGGAGAGAAGAGTGAGATATATCGTGTCCAGAATGTAGTGCAGTCAGCCGAACCCGAACTGGACATCATCATCATCATCATGGTCATTGTGCCGTGCTGCAGTATAAAACCTCTCCATCAGAGCAGACGACAGCCGTGACTCGAGGGATTCGTCTCCATGTACGTCTGAAATGAGTTGATCAGGACGGAATGGACTTTCAACCACCTGCTGCTGCCATTATTCCACATTCGCACAGGCACCTGCTCCTGCATCGTCTGTTATACGCACCGCATTAACCTTCGATCCACAGCTCAAACGAATCAGCACCACTGAATCCGCAGGGTTCAGACTGAGCGCTTTACTCAAACCCCCTTCAGGTGGGAGCTCAGTGGGTTACTGATCAGAAGGATGTGGGTTTAAGCTGCCGTATTGCCAAGCTGCCACTCTTGGGGCCCTTGAGTAAGGCCCTTAACCCTCAGACTACTCCAGGGGCACTGTCATGTCTGACCAGCGCTCGTACCCCTCCTAACGCTCCTAACATCGCTCGGATATGCAAGAAAGAATTTGATTGTGCTTTAAAGTTCATGTGATGGGGTGTAACGGCACATTAAATTCACGGTTTAAAGTCGGTACAAAAGTCAAGGTCAACCGAGCTAAAAATTCTGCTCGGATTTTCAAACGTTTTGATTGTTTGCTTTACACTCAGTCCTGCATATATTGATGTACTGATAAATGTTACTCAATGTAGTAGCTCAGTGGTTGAGGCTCTGGCCTACTGATCGAAAGGTTGTCAAGCCCCGGTATCACCAAGCTGGCACTTTCGGGGCCCCTGAGCAAGGCCCTTATTACTGTTCTCCAGGGGCGCTGTATCATGGCTGATGCTACGCTCTGATCTCAGCTTCTAAACATTGCTGGGAAACTGAAAAGAAAGAAATTCACTGTGCTGTAATGTGACAAGTACGAAGCACCTTTATTTGTAAATAATCAAGCATGTTCACGACACTTTACATTTAGCCACGCCCACTAAAGATGTTTAAACAGTGACAAAGCACTTCCATGAAGCTTCCTGTTCTGGATTCTGAAATGACCAGTGGAAATAAGAACATTCTCATCCTCTGTTTCATTCTCAGACCTGACAGGAACTCCTGAATTCCAACATTGTAAAAAAAGAAAAATGTAATTGTCAGTGTGTTCAGGAGAGACACTGAATCAGCATTTCAGGAAGGAGTCTCCAGTGTCGGCCATGATACAGCACCCCTAGAGCACAAAAGGTTATGTGCAGTGTTCAGGGGCCCCAAGAGTGCCAGCTCGGCAATACCTGTGCTTAAACCTCTGACATTCTGAGGAGTAACCCTGAGCCTTAACCACCAAGCTATCACTTTCCCTAATGACTGTTTATAGCTGCTATAACATAAGTGAGAACAGGAACTAACTCATTTCGCATAGCATGCAGCTTATATTTCCCTTAAACCAAACTTCAGAACTGAACTCCTGAACCCCAGCTGTAGCTCTGAGGAAACACTGTGAAGAAAACCAGATGTCAGAAATGTGATGTCTATTCGGGCTCTGAGAGTTCCACAGCTACTGGTCTCTTCAGGACATAACTGGTCTCAGATACACCATGTAGTACACCAAAAGTATCATGACATCTGACTTTCCCAGGCATATCAGGTTCTTGCCCGAAGTTGTACACACAATTGTATTAGACGTCTATGGATGCTGGAGCATGACATTTTCCCTTTGATTGAACAAGGAGACCCAAAATTGGACACAATTGCACAAAGCCAATTCCATGAATATCTGCTTTCCATAGGTTGGAGTGGAAAATCTTCTGATTTAGAGCTTCAAACCTATTGACCATTAAGAATGTGAATGCTGACTGCACCCCAGGCCTCCTCACCACATCTACATCAATATCTGACTTTTTCACTCTTGTGCGTGAATGAATCTCCACAAATCTCCACAAAATCTAGTGGAACATCCCACAAGAGTGAAGCTCATTATATAACAGTATAATGGAGACTGAGATGAATTGAATGTTTAATAAGAAGTAGGATAAATATAGGTTATTCCATATATTCCATACTTCAACACCATGCAGTTCTTCATGCTGATGGAGGATTTTTTCAGAAAATAAAGTGGAACATCTGGACATTTATAGATTAGTTCGGTCAAAGGAAATCTTGAGAGCGTCACATTGAACGCATAGAAACCAAATACTCACTTCTGCTCGAGAAATACTTACATACAGCGAGACGGCTGGACAGAACCAAAACTCTGGAAATGAACCCGCGTTGATTCTTTCCCTTTGCATCTTCTTGTTTTAGTGCATTAGCTTTAGAGCGATTTATGTGTGTGTGTGTGTGTGTGTGTGTGAGAGAAAGAGAGAGATCAGGTGGTTCCTGAACTCTGTGTCTCCTCTTTAATGAGTGACCAGGACTACATTATAGCCTCATCCAGGTGGAACCAGACAAAGAGCTTCAGTGTGCTGGACATATAGAGACACATTCCCAGGCCCCATACACACACACACACACACACACACACACACACACACACACACTAACAAAAAGAAATGCAAGGTCAGCCTCTTTAAAAAAAAAGAAAAATTACACACACACACACACACACACACACACACACACACACACACACACACACACACACACACACATTTTTGGCAAAGGCAACAGTTTCCTCTACACGTACAGAATTGTCCAATCGCATCCAACAGCAAGTCTTTTTTTTATTCTTTTCAGAATGAAGTAGTGCGGAAGGAACAGACACGGGCCGAAGAAAAATGGCCGATTATGCAGACGGCAGCATTGTGTTGGTCTGGAATAGCCAAAACACATGCTACTTCCTGCCTGGATCCTGGGGGAGCCTGCTGAAGGAGCTTTGAGAAGCATGAGGAGCTGACAAGCACTGAGACGATCAATCAGCAGCCCCAGAGACTCGATAGAGCTGCTCGATAATCTCAACTACAATACTACAGTCAGCTGAATGAGGAAGAATCAACAGAGAAAGTGATGATAAGGAACTTTTACACGTGTCTCCGTGTGTGTGTGTGTGTGTGTGTGTGTGTGTGTGTGTTTGGTCCATTACTCATCAGGTTTAAAAAGCATTCAGCACAAAGTCTTTAGATTTTGGCAAAAAGGTCGAGTTTACAAACGTTTCACAAAAGATAATTTTCTTTTGGTTGTTTCGTTTTAAATTCTTATCGTTTCCATAGCGACAGCAGAATCAATTTTACACGTACGGGTCGAAAAAGACGTGCAATCGCCAAACCGGTGATGAAGCAGGCGTTTATGGAAGGAGTCTCCAGTGTCAGCGCTTAGTAAACACTCCCGAGAGAATCTTCAGGATTCCATGCTTTTATTATAAGAATTAAGAATCGGACGAGAATCGTGATTTTTTACGTTACAATCTGATTCAAAAATCTAAATAAAATACAAATTTTAATACTAATGAATATTCATCAAATGTGAAATTTGTCTAACAATTGATTGGAAAACTTTAACAATGTTTTTTTAAATGCTGTTTTGAAGCATATAAAAAACTGAGTGTAAACTGAAACTTTGATGATGTTTTCCAGAAACAACAAACTTCAAGGCTTTTTCCCCTCAAACTCATCACTCCACAGCACACACACACACACACACACACACACACACACACACACACACACTGTCAAAGTTCAGATCCTGAAGATGGGTACGTCAAAACGTCTTGGCGTGATACGAGGACTGGGTGAAGATGACGTCAGTATTCACTACTCAACTCTGGAAGCTTTAAAGAAAACCACGTTACCTGCAGAAGACGATGGAATCCCGGCAAGTCCAAACTGAGATAACGGAAGTGAGGTTTGCTGCTGCACCACGGCCATGAGGGAGGGATGGACAGATGGATGGAGGGATGAATGGAAGGAAAGAGCTCCAGTAAAAAAAAACGTCAGGCTTTCCTGGAGCTTTAGCTCACACTGACATGGCCCATAGTTAGAGAATGTAAAGGAGAGAGAAAGAGAGAGTGAGGGGAGAGAGAGAGAGAGAGAGAGAGAGAGAGAGAGAGAGAGAGAGAGAGAGAGAGGAAAGACTACACCCACTCTTCTCTCAATAGCCCTACTCAGGGAACAATAGTGAAGCCCAGCAGGCGCTGTGTTTGCTGTGGATCAGGAAGGCGGGCCCTTGGACCGGTGGCCCCACTGTTGATTGACAGGTAGATACCTGGGAGAAACCGCAGCCTCTTTATTAACTGTAGTATGACAGAAACATTGTAAAAAATATCACAGGAACCTTGGAGACACCATGTTTTAAAATGGCACGTAGAGAGCGCTAACTTTCCCCACTTTCCCCACACCCACACCTCACCATACGATTGGTGTGTGCTTCTTTTTGAACATCTCATTCCACATTAAGTCCCCATTTACTGTCATATTAACCTCCACTCTTCTGGGAAGATGTTCCACTAGATTTTGTGGAGATTTGGAGATTCATTCATTCACATAGTAGAAGTAGCAACTTGGTGTGGCTGGAATTTGAACTCACAACCTTCTGATCCAAAGTTTTATTAATAACACATAAAAAAATGTTCATCCAAACGAATGACAAATAAAATAATTATTATTTACATTTGCCAGATGATCTCAAAAACAGTGACTCACATTTATCTCAGCCTGAACGATTGCGGGTTAAGGGCCTTGCTTAAGGGCCCGGCATTAGCGGCTTGGTGGTGCAACATGTGATTATCCGAGCTCCTCTTAATAATAACTCAGCCAAATGTACAGCATAATATCTTAATCATTTATTATAATCAAATCATTAATAATGAATGACTAATAATTGATTATTAATTGATGAAAAAAAAGAAAAAAACCAGTTGAAATCCCAACATAATATTTAGAAATAATGAGTAATTTTATATGAAATGATATTATTGATATAAAAAAGTGAATATTAGGCTGCCTGATAACGATCCACAGTAACTACGGTTTCATATAGCGCTGATGCTATCTCGATCCACACGTTGTCCGAATTCCATTCACATCGTCCAATCAGGACGTGATCAGGCACCAAACATGGATGTGTACATTTCATTTCAGAATCTTTGTCTTTCTGTTACTTTTAATTTCTTGTGGTATCAGAAATACGCTTTGAGCCCTGACCACAAGGTTCAGCTCGTTTTCCAGGACACTTGCTGAGACCTCTGTATTCGCTCAGTTTGTTTAGGAGATAAGCCAATCTGAAGACAAGCGCCGGAATCTTCTCCTGAAGTGCCAACCTCGCAGAACAAAGAATCTCTCGCTGGAGCCTGAAACGAGATAACCGTCTCGACTCGTATCGCTTTACACCAACAAATCTACAGTAACATCAATATCAGGGTTACGACGGGACGGAAAATATGCTGAAGCTGCTTTATTTTAGTAAATAATAACTCGATGAAAAAACTAAGCAGGACCAGTGATAACATTTAGAAGGAATAAAACACGTCGTGCTTTCGCAGGAAAATTAACGAGATACGGACATGATGAAGTGGAATCACTTTCATTTTCTTGTAACGGAACATCATGAAGTGTTTTATTTCTTTTTTTAGCGCAGCATTGTTTTAACAATTACACTTTTTTTACACTTTATGACAGTGTACATTTTATCCATTTCTAGTTACATTTAATGCTGTTGAGAATCTACAAAACAACATTTATCCTATTCTGCAACTCATCACATGATCCAGAAACTTCTCAGTCTTTAAGACAATCTTTTGTGTGACGGGTTCAAAGCGCTGACACTGGACTCAGAAAACGTCATTACTATTTACTACATGTATTATTCTGAAGCGTCTGTCAAGCAATTGTCAAAGGATGTGCTTTAACTATAGAAATGACAATATTTATAATAATATATAGAGAGAATTGCTCAGTTTAAAAATCTACTTAGACATTATTATAAATGTGTTTTATTGCATAATAATTTATACATATTTAAATAAAAAAAGTTTTTAAAATAGGTAATCAAAGGTAGACGAGAAATAAATGGTAAAAATAAATTAAATATTAACAATACTAAATAAAAAATAAATAAAATGAAGTTGTATGTATTTATTGCAAATATTTAATAACAAATGAAGATAAATAGTAATAAAATGTGTAGTAATACAGTAATCTCCCGCTTTACCGCGGTTCCAATCTGGCGCCCCGGTTTATCGCGGAATTGAGTTTGCCACATAACTAATTAATTTGTTGTTAAAATGTCTCTCATTTATAGGGAATTGTTTATGGAGTTATATGTTGAAATAATGAAAATTATTATAAAAAATATAATTATTAATTATGAAATAAAGTAAAATGTAAATACGGTACAGTACTGTATACGTAAAATAGCATTTTTGGGTGGCGTCCGTTTATCACGTTTTTTTGGCAGTTTTTGGAACGTGACACCACGATAAACAGGGGTTTACTGTATTTATAAATATAGTATAAATATTAACGAATGCATTACAACTGTTTAATTCAATAACCCTAACCCTAAGGTCAGATCAGGTCAGGACGGGACGGGACGGGGAAAGTTTAGATGAGTTGAGTCATTGGGTAAGAAATGAATTAAGCTTGCTGGCACTAATTCCCTCAGAAAATGATTTTAGCTCATTTGGATATTATTCCATCAAATTAAATCACTTCAATTACTCAAAATATCGTTTTTTCTGCTTAGCTTTTAACAAATGGCTCAGGATTCTGACTGAAGCTATAATTAGAGTGACAGTGTTTCATTTCACAACCCTGTCACTAGCGGAGTGTAAATCTTTGACCCCATGGTCATGGTGATTGAACGCTCCGTAAATCAAACAGTAAATCTTCTAAATTCGGTCCGTGATGCACCAAATTAGGAACCTGGTTGCCGTCAGTTTCTTGGAAGACGAGGTCATTTCACGCCACCAGGAGACCTCGCTACGTTCACACCTCTATCCCTGAGAGCTCAGACGAGAAACTGGAGCTGAGGACTGGAGATTATTTCATTTTTTAAAACACTCAAGAGGGAAAAAAAACAGATGTTTATCAATCACATGTATGGAATTGATGAACTGGCGTGTCTGTGTGTGATCGGTGTGTCTGCTGAGTAAGCAAAAACAGAGTAAATAAAGATTATAAGCAGGTCTCCTGTGAGCTCGGGTTTAAGCCCAGGCTTTGTTTGCGCTAGCGTGATGTGATTAGCAAAGCTTTTTCTGTGTTGACTCACTCGCCAAAAAATAAATACAGAAATGAACAGATGCAGAAACAGGTGTTTCTTCAATAGTTTAGCACTACAAGGCTAATGTTGCTAATGTGTAACTGAATGCTATGATATATTGTTCAGGCAGCCATGTTAGATTATTGAGTTTGGCTCCATCTTTCACCCAAAACTTCCAGTTTGTTCAGATTTATAAATATGAGCTTTGGAAATGTATTTATTTATATTTTGGGGTAAATAAACATGAGATTTATATGAGTTCAAAATATTTTGAGCTAGCAAAATTGAAGATTTAATGCAAACCTTCTTCATTAGCTTTTTTTAGCTTTATTGCTACCAAGTATACGCTGAATTCATGGACTCATTGTGAAAAAAACAGGGTCTTTTGGACAAACATAAAGGATTATTAGTTATAATAATTACAAGATTTGCGACTTGTTGAATATATAATGTCAAAAATATTGGGACACCCGACTTTCCATCCTGATGTGGTTCTTCCCAATATTGTTGGAGGCATGAATTTTCCCTTTCACAGACCCATGTCTGTTCTAGCATGACGATGCCGATGTGCAATGATCTGCATGGGTTGGAGTGGAAAATCTCCTGCTGTAGAGCTCCAACTCCATTAAACATGATGAATGTGAATGCTGACTGCACCTGACAGGTCTTCTCACCTTCTCACCTACATCAGTACCTGACTTCACTAACACCCCTGTAGCTGACTAAATCTTCACAAATCACCACAGACTATAGAGGAACATCTTCCCGAGAAGAGTGGAGCTCATTATAAGAGCAAATGGGGAATCAAAGTGAAATGGGATGTTTAATTTGGTGTCCACAAACTTCCATGTAGTGAATATAAAAAATATCTCTTAGATCAGACTAAAGCTCTCGATGTTCGGCTCTAACGTGGCGACTGAGCCGAACACCTGTTCCAGCACACGCAATGCCAGTCAAAGTGCTTTCACCCAGGAGATGCCAACGCGATGCCAATGCGATGCCACCCAGGCCACACTGCCTTCACCATGACATGATTAATTACTCCAGGAATGAAGGGTAGAAACCGAAAGCCACGCCTTCTGACGGAGCATCGTTAGGAGGTCATTTGAAGGTCACGGCATTTTTTTGTAAGAGAATGGAAAGTTTAAGAAAGGAAGACCACACCAAAAATAAGAGACCAGCCAAAGCTGGCAAGTGGCACAAGAACATCCTGTATGGATAACGTTACACTCGTCTAAAAATAGGATCTGTACTGGGCAAGTAGATGAATGATCCACTGTGGAGACCCCTATCAGTCAAAAGAAGAAGAAAAAGAGAAAGAAGTGCACAATGTGGAGGTGAAGATCGGATGAAGAGATAAAGCAATGGCAGGAGATAAAATTTTGAAGAACTTGTGACGTCATCTCTTCAATAAAATGAATGTATTCATTGCAAAATGTCGTATTTAAAAAAAAAACTCTGTAACGCTGTAACCAAAGATAAGGCTGTAGGGTTTTTGTACCCATCATGCATTGCTCCTCTGATTGGTGGTGTTTACTCAGGTAAAGCTGCATGAATCCTGCCTGAGCGGCGCAGGGACACGTACACACTGAATGAGCTGATGGGAAAAGTGCTGACTGGGAAAAGAGAGGTTTAGTGAACGGAGCAGGGATTGGTGTTACGTCATACTAAACACACACACACACACACACACACACACACACACACACACACACACACACACACACACACACACACACACACACACACACACAGGTTATTCAGGTTTCCTTTATCTTTCTTTATATTTCACAAATATGCTTATATTCCTTGTGTGTGTGTGTGTGTGTGTGTGTGTGTGTGTGTGTGTGTGTGCATGTGCATAGATTAAGTGTTATCTCACTGTTTGTGTGTGTGTGTGTGTGTGTGTGTGTGTGTGTGTGTGTGTGCATGTGCATAGATTAAGTGTTATCTCACTGTTTGTGTGTGTGTGTGTGTGTGTGTGTGTGTGTGCATGTGCGTAGATTAAGTGTTATCTCACTGTGTGTGTGTGTGTGTGTGTGTGTGTGTGTGTGTGTGTGTGTGTGTGTGCAATGTTCATCTGCAAAATTATCTAATAAATAACACTGAACTAAATGATAAAATTCTGAAGGAAATGCATGAAGTTCAGGTGTGGAATTGAAACAGGTGAATGGAGACTCCATTAGTGATAACTGAAACCTTATAGAGGGTGCATGAGCCTGTGTGTGTGTGTGTGTGTGTGTGTGTGTGTGTGTGTGTGTGTGTGTGTGTGTGTGTGTGATAGGCCCTGCTTGTTATCTGATGTAGACTGCAGGGCCTCTGGAGAGTGATGTATAGTGGCTCTGTTCTTATAGGAGTATGCAGTCATGAGAAACTCAAACACACACACACACACACACACACACACACACACACACACTAGTCCACTCACTACACTACTAAAGACAATAAGTGCCCTATGACATATTACAAGCATGTCATAGAGACAGAGGCACTACAATAAGCAGAATTAACATCATTATATTATAATCTATATGTATCATACAAATTGTATTAGACACAAGGAGGCCTATGATGCATTATAATTACTTTCCGGATAAAGTCTGTATAAAAGCATCATAAGCAAGCCACAGGGACACACCTACTATGCTATGCTGCTTTAAAATATTTATATTAGAACGCTATATGAAGCCTAATATCATGGAAGCCAGAATGCTGTATTAAGCCTCATACACATTGCATTAGACAAAAGCCGCCCTATGATGCATTATATTTGTGTCTAATAAATAAAATAACTATAAGAATAACCATCTTAAGATACTATATAAAGCTTTATAAGCATAACCCAGAAGCTAGACATGGCACACTGTATGTGTCTAGAAGTAAAAAAATATGAGCTATATAAAGCATTATAAGCATGTATTGTGATACTGATATACACCACATGGCCAAAGGTTTGTGGACACGTGACATAAGATTGGCATGTGCTTCTTCATTCCACATTTGGTCCTCATTTGCTTTTGTAATAACTTCCACTCTTCTGGCAAGATGTTTCACGAGATTTTTGTGGAGATTTGTGGAGATTCATTTAGACACAAGGGTGTTAGTAAAGTCACTTAGTAAAGGTGTTACAATACTTTTGTTCATATAGCGATATAAAAAGCATTATAAGCACTAAGCCACATGTTTGTTAAGCATTATGAAGTAACTATGTAATCATAAGCATGTCATAGAGACAAGAGGCTACTGCAGCATCAGTGTTATAAGCACACATAACTACAGGTATCCTAAACCTATTCACATGAGGCCAAGAGACAAAGACACTACATTCAGCCTTTATAAGCCTTCATAAGCATGCAGCAAAGACAAGATCCTATTCAGTGCTTTTAATCCTTATAATAGGAAAAAACTTTGCTTATGTTTAAAAACCTTTGATTTAAATGTGTGTGTATGTGTGTGTGTGTGTGTGTGTGTGTGTGTGTGTGTGTGTGTGTGTGTGTGTGTGTGTGTGTGTGTGTGTGTGCTAATAGGAAACTCATTAAAAGCATGTTCCTGCTGATCTGGTTTAAAAAATTGCCAAGAAACACACGCATCGCTGCAGTAGAGAAAGAGAGAATATGAGCAACTAATTTATTTAATCTCCAACTCAAATTTGGGAATAAATAAACAAACAAACAAATAAATAAACAACCCCATGTGGCTGCTAAACCGTAACCCAGTGGCAAAAATGACGTGGAAAAAAGTTTTCAAATGCAAATCAGCTTTTTGTTTTTCTCCTCCCTTTTTGTCTTCCCTGACCAATAAAACGTGACGCTGAAGTGTTTATGGGATGGAAAACAGGACGGTTGCCATGACGCCCACCTGAGTTACAGTTCAAATCCATGGAGTAGGAAGTGACGGGAGAACATTCCTCTCATCCGTCCAGCAGTCCTTTCATTCACTCTTCTGCTGCTGTTTATTCTTACTCTAATCTCTTCTCCTTCTGTTTTCTCATTCCTCTCCCCCTTTTCCTTCTCTCCCTCTGCTCTTACTCCATCCTCCACTTTCTGATCAATTCTTCTCATTTCTTTGCTTCTTTCCTTTTCTCCTTTTGGTCTCTCAATTCCTGATATATAATTCTTTTCTTGTTATATCTCTTCTCTTCTCTTCTCTTCTCTTCTCTCAGTCCTCCTCTCTTCTTTCCTCATGGTTCTTTATCCTTTTGCTAAGTCCTTGTTCCCCCTTTTCATACAGTACATGGAAGATCAGAAATGAAGAAATGTACAGTAGGCATGGAGTGTTATAACGCTTCACTCCTCTCTCCTTACCTTTCTTTCTCCCTCTCTCTCTCTCTCTCTCTCTCTCTCTCTCTCTCTCTCCCTCTTTCCCTCCCTCTCTCTCTGTTTCTCTCTGTCCTTGTTAAAGCCCAGAGGAAGCGGTGTGATGAGAAGCTCGTAAATCAGGACCTGCTGTCCGCCTTGCACTGGGATGGGAACCCAATCGAATCCTTGGCACGGAGCCGAGCATCTCCTTCCGTCAGGCCGCTCTGTAAACACGGCAGAAGCGCAGGAGGAACCTGCACGACTCCTGATCTAACGCAGGCCTGCACTCAGACATGCACTACAACACATGGGTATTTTGTGAGGTTTATTATTACCACAAGCTTTTAAAGTGATGCAGCAATCAATCAAAACGCCTTTAGAGCCAAACGTAACTCAGCAAAACAAGTTTTCAGCGATGAGGTTGTTAAGAAGAAACGAAAGCTTCTGTCAACCATCTCAGACACAATAATGATGTCATGTGGCTTCTGACACTTTATCGCCTGCTAATCTTTTTATATGAAGCATTATTAACATGTCGTAAAGCCTAATCTATTATATATTCACACTGTCATGAACATTATATCAAGATTTATGCCTTTTAGATACATTAGTGCACATTATACAGTATATAAAGAGAAGTTGTTCTATGAAGCATCATAAACATGCCATTAAGAACAAAGGTTCTTTATTATAACTGCGCTATGACCAAAATGTGGTGAAAGATTATATATTATAATACGGACTTCATTATTATAGTTTTAATACAGTTTTCACTACAAATATAGTGAATGTGGGATGATTGAGGTCATTTATACGCACCTAGAAGCAGCCATTGCAGTGTATTAGATTTGTAGCTCAAAACCCCAAACATGAACCGAGATCAAATATACAACATGTAAAATCCTTCAATCTGACATGCAGTTTAACACCACCCCCCTGACAGAACTGTGTTTATTTTAAATAAAAGACGAAAAACTTGACACACATTCCTGCTTCATGATCCGGGAGAAAACGCTGCTCCAGTGTCGACTTCAACTCCAAATCCAGCAGTGTGTAAATGAATCTGTGGTAATGTGAGACGTCACTGATGGAGGTGTGAGAACTCAGCATGCACGTCATCCAGAGGCCTCCAGCTCGGCTAGCGTGTTACATAAACCTTCTGCTCATGACCCCATCTATCCTACTGTACTCTATTTCTATACATGCTCTCATCAACCGCTAGTCCTCGTAGGGATTATGTTCTTCAAGAAGAAGAAGAAGAAGAGGCAGAAGAAGAAAAAGAAGAGCTTCTTATTTATTTCCAGAAACATTGCAGCTACACACAGCTTTCCAAAGATCTTTATCTAATGCAGTGGTCTTTTAAAACACGGCTCGCAGGTTCTCATTTGAAACTAACAGCAAGTTGCGGATTAGTTTAAAATTCACGGGAATCCGCAGCGGGACCGAATGTTCAGGAACGTTAGGATTAACATTTTAAACCGTTTCACTAACAAATTACATACATAAAAAAACCCCACACATTATTGTATTAAAGTGACATAATGTCGAGATACATTCACTAAAGTACCACAGGGGCTGCAGGGGTGCGTCCAAAATTCACAGATTTTGGAACTCGCGGTGGTCTTAGAACGTAACCACTGCAAGTTCTGGGAGACCACTGTGTATATGCATATGCCTCTGACCACGCATAACATTATGACCTTCCTAATAACATTATGACTGGTGCGATCTCTTTATCGTGTCATCTGTTAGTGGGTGGAGATATTTAATAAGCAGCAGGTGAACATTTTGTCCCCAAAGTTGATGATAAAAGCAGGATTTGAGCGAGTTTGACAAATTGTGACGTCTAGACGACTGGATCAGAACGTCTCTAAAACTGCAGCTCTTGTGGGATCTTCCTGGTCTGCAGTGGTCAGAATCTATCAAAAGTGCTCCAAGGAAGGAACAGTGGTGAACCGGCGACAGGGTCACCAGACGAGCTCTAATTCTTCATCATGTGCAAAATGTAAATAAAAACAGAATGCAATTATTCTCTAATCTCATAAATATGTGTCTGATACTGTTTTTTATCTTCTCAACAGTCCTGGGTTTCCTTTGTTGTGTTTTTTATTTGATGGTGTGGAACATGTTTTTAAGTAGTGAAGGGTCGACTGCAGGCAGGTCAGTTCAGCACCCTGACTTGTAATCCTATACAATAGTGTGAATTCAACTTTGTGGTAGCAGTTTGAGGAAGAACCAGATATGACTGGTGGCCCAGGATTTGTTGGTGTTGGTGATTGTTACTGGAACAAATTGTTCATGGTTTTCCACTATTGTGGTCATGTGATCTGTTTTGGTCCATGTGGTTTTTTATTTTGTAACATTAAAATTCAAAAACTGAAATCATGAACTCGCTAATGATGGTTTGTGCTGCAGAGATTTCATTTTCACTCTGTTTGATGTGAAGGGGGCGGGGATTAACAGTGTCTTACTCTCATTGGCTAGAGAGGTTCGGATCGACAGTTACCTGAACCCAGGGAATTATTGAATTGCACAAATTTAGTTCCATAATCTCCTAACATGTCTACACTAGAGCTTATCTTGGTAAAGACGTGTTAAATGTTCTACAAGCTCTACAAAACCACAACTACCACCTCACATTACGAATCCTTCAGCAACAAAAGATGCAGCATTATATCCCCTGCTAGGTTAATTATCATGCTAATGCTGCTCTGAAATCTCTCATGCCCCTGACGAGCACCATTTCCCTGCCAGCAGGTAGGAGCAGATAATGATTAGCGTACTATGCTCCTCACGGTTCCTCGTGCAGCAGTAAGGCTTTTTCTTTGGTTACAATCTCATGATGTGAAGCAGTTTTTTTAGTTAATCAGGCAGGGTAGTTACGAACAAACGGGTGGACCACAGAGCTGCAGATCTCCAGCGTGGACTCATCACTTCTCAATTCTCCACTATTCATTCTGAGAGGTTTCAAATCTTAGTTTAGAAAAAAATGAATTTGGATGCAGATCATTAGCGAGCTGTCGTGCTGTGTAAGAAGAACAAGGACCTGAGTGGAGCATTGGTTTGAATTCTAGAGCATCTTCAGGTGTTTGGATAAAAACTGAAAAATTACCACAAGGGGGCAGAGTGGAAATATGAATGGTTTCTAGATAACATTTTCTGGACCGGATGTTCTGGAAAAAACATCGAAAAATAAATAATAGCAAAAGATAAAAATAAAATGCTTGTTGTTACGCTAAAATAGGAAAATAATCCATGATGCAGTATAATTAAAGGTCTAGCCGGGGAGTCTTTTATTCCACAGTTAAGGGATGAATATCCAAGCAAAATGATTGCAACAAGAATTTCTAAAAAGCTGCTATGTGAATTTTATGATTTATTTTATTTAAAAACCATAATGTAATAAAACGTTTCTAACCAAACCGAGAAGATCAATCAGGGACTGGATGTGTTCATCTCGTCTACTGTGGCTCGGAGCCTCCACACTGCTCCTGCGAGGACGACAGGAATTGAAGGGTTTTTCCCCTCCGGCTCTGAAAACTAATAACCTTCATGAATTATATAACGCGGACACTTCGAATGAATCAGTATTCATTTGCAGTTCCCGTTTTCTCATTAGCGCCTAAAGGTCAGGAACAACAGCGCTAAAAATCACAACATTTTTCTTTTTCCGAACGAAAGGCTGTGTGTTCGGGAAAAACTCGGAACGTCTTTCGGTTCCCCTGCTTTAATCACCGCTTCGGTTGCCTGATTATTGTGACAAATAAGCATCGCCTCGCGCTCATGCGTCGCATTAGCATACAATAGAAACAACACCTTCGCAAATGGTGAGTTAATTAGCGGTAGCCTGTGCACAGAGTTTTATCTCATAACACAGAATTCTGGATTCTGATTGGTCAGAAGGTGTTAATTAGTATTCTATAACGGCCGCTCAAACAGGAGCGCAGCTACAAACCATGCGATTATTTACAATTAATATTGTTTCTATAGTAACGGCTCAGTCGTGGGGACTTAACAGGACTCGAGACAGATGTACGAGTGTTCTCGTAGCAGTTTTCTGAGTCTCCACAGTCAGTGCTTTGTTATTTTAAAGACAAGGCTTCGAGCTAATCACATGAAGAGCGCTGAGTCGTCGCTCGACGCTGCAGTCAGAGGAGCTTTATGGACTCGCTTTCAACAAATCTTCTGACGTCTGAGATTCTTCAGCATGGATAAAGTCAGAGACTAATAATAACAACCTTGAAATCTGCAGTCCTCCAGAACCTCCACGGCTTTCCTTCATACAACACAATATGGTGCCAAACATCTGAAAACAAAGTGCGAGCTGTTTGTCCTTCACTGCTGGAACACATTCACATGAATTGCCAGGGGGTGCACATATTTTTAATCAGATTGTATTTTAAATGCTATTTTCTGATTTTCTGATAATAGCGCTTTCTTTTATTTCTGCTTTCTTTCTTTTCCCTGCTCTGTTTTTCTTCAGATATTCTGTATCTTGTAATATGTGTACATATATTTTTTTTTACTTTCCATCATTTTTCAAATCTTTTGCATTTTAATTTTTTTGTATTTATTGAAGAAATGTATTTACGGGTTTAATAATCACAAATCCGAAATCCACTGTAACGCGACTGAAACCGCACACGCTCGTGCGCACACTGCAATGTTTTTGTAATGACTTTCTTCACCACTTGAAGGCGCTGGAGTCGTTTAATTACAGCCGAGGACCATTACAGAAGAATCAGAGCAGGATTAGAGTGTGAAGTCTAACGTGAACATCAAGGTCAAGAAGAAATTCTTCTACAGAAAAAGAGCAATTAATTGATTTATAATTAATTGTATTTATTATTTATTATGAATTATTATTATTAATTTGTATAATAATAATCATCATTATCATTATTATTAGTAGTCAAATTATTATTTATGGTCATTATTTATTTTATTATCAATAGAAGGAGGTAAAAGCTGAAAGTTCATCAGTCAGGAAAAAACCCTCTCCTACTTCTCAGTGTTTTTTTATTCTCTCTGTAGCTACAATATCAGTCCAAAAGTATTGGGACACCCGACTTTTCCACCCTGATGTGGTTCTTTACAAAACTGGAAGCACAAAGTCGGAGGTCGTCTTTGCATTTGGAGGCATAACGATAAACTTAAACGAGCCACAAACACGTTCCAGCAGAACATGGCACCCGTATTATTCATTAAACTTTAGATCAGAAGGTTGTGAGTTCAAACTCCAGCCAAACCAAACTGCTACTTCTGGGCCCTTGAGCAAGGCCCTTATCGTCATTGCTGTTCAAATGCTGTAAATGTGAATAAATATTATTATTAATATTATAATTGTTATATATTGGGGCTTTTTTGCAGCTATTGGTTGTAGTCACTTCTCTACTGCGTAAACACAGTTTCATGTATTTTAATCCATTATTAATAGTATTTAATATCTCTGATTAATTCCTGATGGTACACTCAGATGCCTGAACCCCTCCAGCTTCTCCTGTAATCTAAAGCCAAGCTTCATTACACACCAACTGGTGAAAGATTTGCAGCTATAAGAACCGATAATCGATAAACTCAAACGCTGATAAATCTTCTAATGCGACAGCTCTGATGTGACCTTCTGACTGAGAACACCGGACAAACGGACCAGGCATTTGAGCTGGAGCTTCCAACGACACTCCTCCTGCCGATTCACGCTGATCTCAGCACCAACCCTTCAAAGATGTAGAAGATTTGATGTTCCACAATGGCTCTGCTTTTGATAACGGATTAAAATTTAATCGGCTTCTTTAAAGTGGATGCAGACTTTTGAACCGTGAGACGCGTAGAAAGCGAGGAGTTATAAAAGTGCTGGCATCAGCATACAGCAGGGGTTCTCCGCTGCAAAGAGATCCTGCAGTGGAGGTTTGGAGAACATGATATGAATGATATTAAATGGATATCATGCAGGCGTGCGCAGATGAGCTCATGTGTTACGGATTGTGGGTTTTTTTTGTGACTCTGCAGCTCAAACACTTCCAGCATGATGATGCTCCTACACACAAAAATGAGAGAATCACATACAGTAGTGTGTGAGGATTTGGAGTGAAAGAACGTGTGTATCCTGCACAGAGCCATGAACAGAACTGGATCTGGAAACTCCTGGACATCCAGGTAATGTTACCTGATCTTAAAAACACGTCCTGAAATCTAGTGGAAAGCTTCACAAAAAAGTGAAGGAGTTTATTATAACAGGAAACGCAAGTACAGTATACGGCTTTTGGAATAGGATTTTGAAGGACAAATAGAGGTGAGATGCTTCAGTGTGCACAGTTTAGTGTGATGTCAGACCTTGTGGTTTGGAGTTGAATTAAATTCCATACACTTTAATCTCTGGCTTGATTTGTCAAACAGATACGGCAAACTACATCCCGCCCCCTATTTGGAACGGCCTTCTGAACAATGCAAACAAAGACAATGCTAATTTAAATATTTGTTTTACTCGTATTATATCTGTATTTGATAATAGTTTGGCTTTCAAACTGAAATGTTCCTTAGTGATTAATAAAGGTCAGGTCACCAGGATTGCTGGAACTATCGGCTATCAGCAAAAATCCATACAGGTAGTTTTTCCGGGCTGCTGTCATTACGAGAGCGGCCACTAGAGGCGAATCACTGACAGCCACACGCAGTTTGTTTTTCACGCAAGACTGCATTCCGCATAGAAAGCGCTATATTTTATTAATCATTTATAATTAATTAATTCTATAATTATTTATTAATTAATATATTTACATTTATTTCTTCTATCACATTTTCATGAGTTAGTACTGCTTTCATCTTCAAAAAAATTCAGTACTATTTTATATGGAGTGTTATGTTTTTTTTTCTCTCAAAGAGGTCCTGAGATGTTCAGGAAACTTTCTTCTTCCACTCTTGTTCACTTCTGCACTGTTTGAGAACATGACCGTAAGTTTTGGCTCTGAGGTTCGTCCTGCTTACGAGGACTTCTGCTCTGAGGAGGCTCCTCAGGATGAATGTGAATCCGGTGTGTTTCACACCCAAGGTGAACTCATTTACGTGCTTGCTGGCAGGTACCCTCACACACGCACATACACACACACACACACACACACACACACACACACACACACACACACACACACACACACGGACCCGGTCCAGTCCTCCAATAATCGCTAGGACACTAAGAATAGAGGATCCTCTGTGTTTCAGAGGCCAAAATCGCCCAGATGGTCCTCCAGCTTTGCCCAAGCCCTCTGAGTGTGTGTGTGTGTGTGTGTGTGTGTGTGTCAGCAGTTTGTTGGCCAGATTTAGCACTGTGGAATTAGTTTGTTGGCTTTTTCCTCTCATTTCTCCTTCAATTTTTTTCGCTCTTTAGGCGCTCTCTTGTTCTGCAGTGAAAGGAAGAGAAGGCTGAGGAAAACGAAGCATCGCCTCAACACCCTCAAAAACCAAGAGGAATGAGTAAATGCATTCTTTCTGGCTGGCCAGAGATCTTTATATGACCGCTCTTTCTTTTTTTCCTTGCTAAAATTTCACATAGTGGCTTGGATAAGTCATATCCCCAAATGTCATCAACACAAAACGGTTCATTATCTGCAGGGCTGAAGGACGGAGCGGAAGATGAGGTGCAGGAATATGAATGAGAGAAGCTCTTTGTGTGAGAAGAAGCTCAAGTGTGTTAAAGCAGAAACAAGGCTGAACGTTTATAACCTGATGGAGGTGGACTGATCGTCACGGTCAGTGTGGAATCAGATCTAAAATGGTGTGGTGCAGAAGATGGTATGAGAAAATGATCTGATCCAAATATCACTTAAAACTGATAATAAATTCCATAATAACAAGATTTTACTCTCCGTTACTCTATCTATCTATCTATCTATCTATCTATCTATCTATCTATCTATCTATCTATCTATCTATCTATCTATCTATCTATCTATCTATCTATCCATCCATCCATCCATCCATCCATCCATCCATCCATCCATCCATCCATCTACCCTTTACTTTCTCTCTCTCTCGGTCTGGTTTTGTTCTGTATTATTGAGCTATTAGAAGGGAATAAACGCTGGTGCTCTGAGGGACACGGCATCACGGAGCTCATGGCCTCAGAACCCAATAACGGGACTCACAGAGAGAGAAATATTGATGGAATGAACAACGTCGTTCCTGCAGCCTCAGGAGGAACGAGCCTTTACTCCGTCTCTCCCTCACTACAGGCGGCTTCATAAACGGCCAATAAGGAGCGTAATGATGAAGTGTTCATCACTGTCCTCCCTCATAGCCACAGCGGCTCGACTAACTCCTAGAAAACCATGCTGGTTTCAAATAAAACCAGCTCCACCTGGGTTTCAATCCCACCTTCAGATGAACAAACCACAACATTTTTTTCTAATTTCTGATTGACTTGAAGGATTCATCAGACTCATTCTATAGTACTTCTGGTCCAACGTTTCTTCAGTTCCCCATTTGCAGCTTTGGTTTCTACCTGAGGTTAATAATAAAATCTCGATTAGCAAGTTTGGCTAATCTGGAACTAAACTAGCATTAGGATCTAAACGTAGCATTGAGGGAAACAAAAGAAATGATTTCTACACCCATTAGTCCCATTATCTACACACACACACACACACACACACACACACAAAGCACACTGTGGACTTTTTGATAGCATATCACTCCCACTTTGTTTCCGACAGGAAGCTGGCTCCAGTGAGACTCTGGGAAAACGACCAACCTCCTCAGATCCTCCGCCTTTCACCTCAGCGCTCCTCAACTCCTTCAATGTCACAGAGCATAAAGGAGAAGGTTTCACTGAGCTCCACAATGTCATGAAGTGTTTTATTCTTCTAATACTATAGCAATCAGCCAACAATCACACTTTTATACATTCTAAAACTTTCACATTTCTGTGAAACAACATTTTATAATGTTGAAGCAACATCAACTCCTTCCATCGATGTCAAACAAACATCTCGGATAAAAAACCTTTTTATACCCATGGATTTGTATCATTTCTTCTACGCCTGCAAGTACATTTAAAACATACTATAAAACTACTATCAAAGAGAATCACAACATACATCATATTTACTACATTCATCATTTATTTTTACTTTATTTTATATTGTACTTATTTACTGGAGCACTATTTTCTCCTACACCTTCATCCTGTTACTGTCACCTTCTCCATTTTGTTTCATTTATTTTCACTGTGATTATTTTATTTCATTTATTTGCATTTTGCAGTTTTTCATTACACATTTCTCTTTTTCATTCTTTTCTACTGACACTCTGGCAATATATAATACATGTAAACCACCATGCCAATAATGTTCTTCAAGAGAGGGCTGGAAAGAGCGAAAGAAAGAAGGAGAGAGAGAGTGAGAGAGAGAGAGAGAGAGAGAGAGAGAGAGAGAGAGAGAGAGCATAAGAGAGACACAGGGGTAAGAGAGACACAAGGTAAGAAAGAGACACAGGGTAAGAAAGATACAGGGGTAAGAGAGACACGGGGTATGAGAGCGACACAGGGGTTAGAGAGAGATATGGGAGTAAGAAAGATACAAGGGTAAGAGAAATACAGGGGTAAGAGAGAGACACAGGGGTAAGAGAGATACAGGAGTAAGAGAGATACAGGGGTAAAGAGAGACACAGGGTAAGAGAGAGACACAGGGTAAGAGAGACACAGAGGTAAAAGAGATACAGGGGTGAGAGAGACACAGGGTAAGAGAGACACAGGGTAAGAGACACAGGGGTAGAGAGAGACACAGGGTAAGAGAGATACAGGAGTAAGAGAGATACAGGGGTGAGAGAGACACAGGGTAAGAGAGACACAGGGGTAAGAGAGACACAGAGGTAAAAGAGATACAGGGGTAAGAGAGAGACACAGGGGTAAGAGAGAGACACAGGGGTAGAGAGAGACACAGGGGTAGAGAGAGACACAGGGTAAGAGAGACACAGGGTAAGAGAGACACAGGGTAAGAGAGACACAGGGTAAGAGAGACACAGGGTAAGAGACACAGGGTAAGAGACACAGGGTAAGAGAGACACAGGGGTAAGAGAGAGACACAGGGGTAAAAAAGAGAGACACGGGCTAAGAAAGAGACACAGGGGTAAAAGAGAGACACAGGGGTAAGAGAGACACAGGGTAAGAGAGAGACACAGGGGTAAGAGAGAGACACAGGGGTAAGAGAGACACAGGGGTAAGAGAGAGACACAGGGTTAAGAGAGAGACACAGGGGTAAGAGAGATACAGGGGTAAGAGAGACACGGGGGTAAGTAGTTTCAGTTTTAGTATCTAGTATAAAAAGAGTTAATATTAATAACCCATACACACTCGACAGGCTCATGGTCTCTGCAGCTCTCTTTATCACTCAGCAGGTGTTTCCTTCATTAACACACACCCATTTCTCACTTCCTCATTCATTCCCTCATCTTCACATTCTGAGCAGATCCTCAGAGCATCGATCATATCACTGCTTTGGTTTTGGTATAAAAAACAAAACAAAACTCCGCATTAAAAACACTGCAGTTATTATTAGACGCTCGATGCACACGACTGCACATGTTCTTATTGTCCCACGTCTCAAAATTCAGCGTTATGCATCAAATGCTAATGTGTGCATGTGGAAGATTTGAATGTTCTCTTCACTCAAATCTGTTCCAGCATAAAGCCGGATCCATGAAGATCTGCTTTTCATGGGTTGGAGTTAAAGATCTCCTGCTTTTGAGTTCCAACCTCTTTTGGGATACATTTTTCATGCTGACTGCACCCCAGGCTTCACCTACACACCTACATCAGTACCTGACTTTACTAACACCCTTGTGTCTGAAAGAATCTCCACAAAACCTAGTGGAACATCTTCCCAGAAGTTTGGAGCTTAATATAACAGCAAATGTGGAATGAGATGTTCAAAATAGATCTTATGGTCAGGTGTTCACAAACCTTCAGTCATATAATGTTCTGCCATTTCAGATCTTGATTCCACAAACCTTCTCCACTGATAAGTTTTTCAACTGTTTCAAGGTCATTTCAGCTTATGTACAAGAACAGATTTGTATGATTAGTTCCAAGCTTGTGCTCCATCAAACCCGTTCGGAGTGGAAGATCTCCTGCTATGGAGCTATTATTGCTATTATTGTGAGCAGAATTATGGATTTATGAGATTTAGAAATCATTGCATTCTGTTTTGATTTAACGTTCACACAGCGTCCCAACTTTTCTGGAATTGAAGTTGAATGTAAAAAAAAAGCCATGTGATTTATACAATTCGAATCTTAAGTGCGAAACTGGAAAACAAAAAATAATAATGAAGGCAGTGAGCAAATGGAAATGTTCTTCTTTGTTTCTTTCTGTTGGGACCGAGCCGCAGAGAAATGCCTACACATGCTCAGATAGTTTTTCATGGCGCTCTGACAGGCCAGTGGGAGGCTGAGAGCTTTCCAAAGGGCCAAAAGCCAGTTTTAAATCTGATTCTACCTCGTTTCTTGGCACGGGGTTTATACTCTGACATCTGCTGGTGTGCCGAGACACAACCATGAACATTTACTCAGATTCTGCAGGGTTTCAGTGTCAGGAAAGCAGTAATTACATCTAGAGTGCGTGTAATCTTTCTCTAGTGCGACCCCGAGAGTACGAGGATGCCTCGTGGCAGACGAACCTCAACTATATATATATATATATATATATAAAAAGCGTAAAGGTCGATGCGTGTTATGCGAAAGCTCTCCTCTTTCATTATAAGGTCGTACGGAGATTGTAAAAGTCACGAGCATCACAAAGTCGGAAGAATTTGGAAGGTAATATTGTCTGAATCCATCCAGTGGTCCAGAAGACAAAAAGAGCAGTGTCCTGTGTGACTTTCACTGGACAAAGAGGATGGTTTGTTCCTGTTAATAAGGTAATCTGAACTTCAAGCCTCGAGCTATCATACACACACACACACACACACACACTCGTACAAGCCGAGTCACCATATCGACTGACATGGCGAAGGACAAACCTGCGGCAGCGCCATGAAAAGCAGAGCCTCGCCGTATCGACCGACTGGAAGATGAAAAGAGATGAAAGGTGAAACCAGATACTTGGAGGGAAAGTCAAAGGATGGAAGGTGAGATGAAAAGTACCACAAACATTCCATAAAAAAACTGTGTGTGTGTGTGTGTGTGTGTGTGTGTATATATATGATCATTACTGCTCATGTAAACCAACACCTGCTTTCATTTTCTCACTCCCATAAGATACTCCGGCTATAAGCAAAAGGCTTCTGGATGCTTCACGAGCAGATGCTCCAAAAAAAAAGCCAACACAAACAGGAAGAGGAAGTCTATTAGGCACGCAGAAAACATCTGGTAGTTCAGTGGTTATGGTTCGTTTAGTGAGTAGAGGATTGGGAATTCTACTCCCAGGACTAGCAAACATCCAGTGATGGTCCATGAGCAAAACCTTTAACCTTCTGATGCTGTTTTGGTCTTGGATTGGATTCAGGATTAAACTATTGTCAGGAAGGTTGTGAGAAGGACTAGAAGTGATCATGAACTAAATATTAATGTGTTTTAGATTTGGTGCTTGTTCATGTCTGTCCTGCTCTGAAGCTTTTATCCAAGTAGTATTTCTGGATCAGTACCATCTGGCAATACGTGTAACTTTGGGTTGCTTCTGGACATTCCTTCTCTTCTCACATTGCCGACCTAAGCAATTTCAAGGAACATCTGGCCATGAAGGCGACACCTATGCTTGTTTAGTCGTTTAAAGACTAGACTATGCTCCACAATCCTGGCAGATCTTTACAGAGCTGTTCTGTTCTCGCCTTCAGGCGGTGGAATGAACCTTCTCTTGGTGTCCAAACAGCTTAGTCTTCAAATAGTCTCATCTCAACAACAAAAACTCGAATTGGGTTGTTTTTTCGCTAATTTTTCTTAACTTGATGGTATTCATAGCCTCCTACTGAGTGATCCAGAGTGTTCTTGTGCATCAAGAATGTAGAGACTGCTCAGAGTACATTTCAGGACCTGAGGAGGAGTCATAGACGATGAAAAAGCTGAAGACATTTGCATTCTTTGACTTTGTTGCTTGGTTTTAATTTCTAGGTTCT
This sequence comes from Silurus meridionalis, assembly GCF_014805685.1. Taxonomy (NCBI): domain Eukaryota; kingdom Metazoa; phylum Chordata; class Actinopteri; order Siluriformes; family Siluridae; genus Silurus; species Silurus meridionalis. Next base: position 1,371,029 of record NC_060898.1, on the reverse strand, counting down.
CAAGAAGAAACCTTTGAGAATGACCCATTCTGAGTTTATAGCAACCATCTGTAGTTTCTCAAACCAGCAAAAGTACTGGACGTTTATTTTTACAACTTGGAAAAAGCACTCCAATAAGAGATCTCCATCAAAAATAATCACTCCAATGGAATCTAGTGGAGAAGGTCGACTCCAAAAGGGAAACATATTCAATCCTTGCTGACAAACTCATAAAAAAATAAAATATTAAAAAGAAACGATGCTGAAAAGACCATGGTTCTTCATCGTTCTCCGTTTATCCTTTCACAGTCCTGAACCCCAGTGCTCATTCTAATCCTCCAGCACTAAACCTTTTAGTGTTTTCCTGCTATAACAAACCTCGTCTACTCGTCCAGCGTTTAAAGAGCAATAAAACCAAACGAAAGCTTTCCAACACAACAATACAAACATCTCATTCAACCTTCAATTCATTTCCAACACAAATAACACGGTTTGGAGTTTTCTCCATCTCCATCTCTGTTAGATAAACAGTGAGCGTGTGCTCTCTGGAGGCTTCATTGTTCATCTTACCTGGAACGACCTCGAACAGAAACTTGCCGGCTTCATCTCCACTGCAGGGATGTTCGGTCACACGATTCCCTGGCAGGAAGATGGCACCCTGCAGAACACCAGAAGTTACGGTAAGCTCCAGAAAACAGTAAACAAATGGCAAAACCAACAATGCAGTAAGATATTTCTGTAGAAACATACAGCATTTGCTTCTTTCTGAACATCCTATAATAACCTCCACTCTTCTGGAAGATGTTTCACACGATTTTGTTAAGATTTGTGGAGGTTCATTCAGGTACAAGGGTGTTAGTAAAGTCAGGTACTGATGTAGGTAAGATGAGGAGGCCTTGTTCATAGGGTTGAGGAGCTCTATAGCCAGAGATCTTCCCCTCAAAACCATGGAAAGCAGAACTTCATGGAGCTGGCTTTGTGCACAGGAGCATTGTCATGCTGGAACAGGTTTGGGGCTCCTAGTTTAAGAAAAAGGAAAATTCCATGCTCTCCTAGAGATATGATACAATTGTATGCCACTAACTTTGTGTTAACACTTTCAACAAAAGTATTGGGACACCTGACCTTTCCTGTCATATGTGGTTCTTCTACAAACTGTTACCACAAATCTGGAGGCACTCAATTGTACAGGACGTCTTTGGACGTCTTCAGAGACCCAAACCTGTTCCAGCATGGCGATGCCCCTGTGCACAAAAATCGAGCGATATAAAGATCTGCTTTGCAGAATTTGGAGTGGAAGATCTTGAGTGGCCTGCTATAGAGCTCTGATCTCAAACCTATTAAACACTGATGAATGTGAACACTGACTGCACCCCAGGTCTCCTCACCTTCTCACCTACATCAGTTCCTGACTTTACTAACACCCTTGTGGCTGATGAACACAAATCTCCACAAGCACACTCCAAAATCTAGTGGAACATCTTCCCAGAAGAGTGGAGGGAATTAGAAGAGCAAATTGGACTAAATGAGAAGGCGATGCTCAAAAGCACATACCGTACGAATGACCGGGTGTCCGCAAACTTTTGGCAATACAGTGTATCTGGAAAAGTCCCAATATTTTGGCAGTAAACACTCTCGCTCTCTCACTCCTGAACTTCAGACCAACATTTTTATCCAGTAAACTACCACCCAGACGTCACCCACCCCTTTTACATCCGTAACACTTTAGTGTAGAAGGAAACACGCAGCAATTAGTTAAATTAGATGTTTCCCAAATCGTCCAAAATAAACATTCACACCCTTTGTTTTTGCTTCCACCCTTAAACCAACCCTGTATTTTCAGGCAGGAAAGACACAATCTGCATATTTATATACACTACGTGGAAAGATCTTTTACCAAAACAACAACAACAAAATCCATCTTTCTATTTTGTATCTTCACATCTGTTTCTTTGCTATTTTCCCTTCACGTTAACTTCGAACCTGCTCCAGCATGACAATGCCCCAGTGCACAAAGCCAGTTCCTTAAAGATCTGCTTTCCATGGGTTGGATTTGGTGGAAGATCTCCTTCTATGGAGCTCTGAACACCTTTGTGATGACTGTAAATGCTGACTGCACCCTCAGGCCTCCTCACCTCGCCTCCATCAGTACCTGACTTTACTGACACCCTCGTGGCTGCATGAATCCCTACAGATCTTCACAAAATCTAGTGGAACATCTCTCCAGAAGAGTGGAGTTTACTATAAGAGTGAATGGAGATTAAATGTGGAATGGGATGTTCAACAAGAAACTCAAACCATCCTTATGCTGAAGTGTCCACTGAAATCTTATGGTAACACAATTCTTTTGGTTGTTTTGTGGAGTTTTTGGGCTGAAACGAGACATTTTGAGATTTTAAATCTCAAGCAGCTGCTCTCTGATTAATCACATTTCAAAAGGTTAAGATAAAAAGATCAAATGTTAAACATCACACAGATGTGTAGCTGATGTGAGCTCAGAATTCATTTAACACCCTTCATAGAAATACAGCACCGCAGATGCGTGTGTGTGTGTGTGTGTGTGTGTGTGTGTGTTTTGAGAATGAAATGTAAAAAAGCTGAAAATTCATGCATGCGTGTTTCTAAATGTGCCCAGAGCAGAACACAGCACGAAAGCCTCCACCGTGGAGCTCAGGAGAAGAATTAGTGCCAGTCTCACACCAATCAGTGTGCATTCAAAATGATAAAGTGTGTGTTACATGTTAGAGCTTCTGCTCTACTGGTCTCCAAGCCACTCTTCAATTAGTCATCAGCACCCGACGCACCGAAACCTTACGCTTTAAATCATCACGATGGCAGAACGAGCGCAACGTTTCATTTTCCTCTTTTATATTTACACAGCTTCATCCTGAGTTCTCTGGATTCTGATTGGTCAGAAGGTGTTGATGGGTTCCTGAGAAGTGCAGCTGCAAAATCGTAGCTTTAAATTAATACCCATGCACTCATTCTAAAACGTTATCGTTTCTATAGCAACAGCTTGTACATAATCTTTATGACGAGAGAACAGTTTTCCATCTCATATATAAAAAAACACATCATACTTTCAACAATCACAGTTTGTAATCACTGGCCAATTGCTGTAAAATACGTGGAATAAAACATTTTGAGAATGCGTTGCTATTGGAAGACACAAATCCATTAGGGTTTTTACTCGTCCAGAAAAGCCTGATATTTTCATTATGGACACAGGGTTTGAAATTGGGCCCATAAACTGGCCTGATGGTGGCGCTAGAGCTTTGCCAACACTAGGCCCAAATTTGGTCGGAATGTTCATTAGACACTAGGGGTGTAACGGTACACTAAATTCACGTACCTCGTTTTTTTTTTTCGTGGTCAGAAAAATTTTGGCACAGTTACAAACGCAAAGCATAAAATTGCTCGTCATTTTTTATTAACGTTATTTATCATTGGTAAAATTTGCAAACAGTTTTTTACATTTTCAAAACCAATTTTGAATAAAATGCTTACTTGGTTTAAATAAAATAAATAAAATTAATTAATTAATTTATTTATTAATTAATATTTAAACAAATAATCGATTAAAGAATCACAAATAAAACGAATTCAATAAAATTAAATAAATGAAAAAATTTAAAAATATTTTTCATTTGTTTCTCCCTGCTTGGATACTACAGAAGTGTGTATATGTGTGTATTTTTTATTTTTTTCTACATTTAATATTCAAAAAGTATGTTCTACCTAACTGTTCTAATTACTTCAGCATACTTGCCACGTCAGCAAATGTCTGCATTTAGGAAACACACAGGATTAGTTATTTATTTATTTATCCAATTAATATATTCATAGAAGAAGGAGAAGGAGAAGAAATTAAGTATATGATGATTAGAAGGCACTTTCTTCATGTCATTTCTTCAACTGTATGTTCCCTGATGAATCACCGAGTGAAAAGGGAAACCCTAAATATCCTCATTACCCAAAAGTAGCTCATGACCTCTGTGACCTTGTCACCTCTTTCCTTTTAAACGCACTGCGCATGTGGCAGCCTGACCTGCTCTGTTCCCAGTCAATAAACATTAACCAGAGATCTGAGAGCTTCCTGCCCACAGGTCACTTTTCACGAAACCGGACTTAAAGCGGAAACGTTACCTGCAGCCCCTCGTGAAGCTCGTTAATGAGCCTCGTAAAGGTGATGGAGAGGCCGCGACCCGTTTGATGCGGATCAGAGTTCGGAGTTTAGAGCCTGAAAGCGGTGCAGCTGATCTACGACTGACCTCACCAAGCGACTATCGCTTAAAGTCACCGTTATCACCAGACAGCAAGGAAAGATGGAAAAGCCTTCGCTTTGAAGTAGTTTAATGTATGCGAGACTGCCGGAAGCTTTTCCGCTCCTCTTTCCCAGCAGGACATGGAGAGAACTCAGAGCTGGCGTTTCTGCACAAATAGCCACCAGGTGACAGATGGTTTAGAGGAAATTCTAGAGGAAATCAAGGCTGATAAATCTCAAAATAGGGATGTAGCGTATATCACAAAATATAAAAACTTCACTGTGACTTACTTCGCCACTATATTTTAATCAACAATTACCAGTTGCATTTTGCATGGCAGAAGAGGCAATATCGCCAACTACAGGGCACCAAAGGTACTACTTGCGATGTGTATTTTAGCTCCAAATGAAGCTCCTCTGCATTTAATGATTAGCTTTTAAAAATTCTTCTTTTTTGTGACATGATCTTGTAAATGTGTTTGTTGATTGAAGATCCCTTTTGGAAAGATCGCTTGACTACTGTGTCTTAGAATGTTTTTTAACTTTGTTTCATTCTCACATGTTGAAGAGGATGTTGATGGTTAATGCAGTGTTAATGAGGTGTACAACTTGATTTGTATTTTAGAAAATAAAACCTCACAAATCAACTCTTCTTGGCTTTTTACCAACACGTGTCTCTGTTTGAGGACTCGTGCATCTTTGAGCCTACGTTCAATACGAGTCAAATACTCAAATACTGTTCCAATCAGATACTCGAAGACTTTTACTCAAGTCATATTGGAATTTAAATTTGAACTTTAACTTGTAATGGAGTAAGTTTTGCAGGAAAGTACCTTTACCTTCACTCAAGTATGGTTTTCAGGTTCTCTTTACACCTCTGCCTATGGAGGCCATGCATTATAATAGTTATTTTTTCTATTTTTAACAAGTTGTTTTCATGTTATAAGAACTTAATTTTCTCATGATTTTAACACAACAAACATGGTTTCTTCATGACCAGCATGTGCCAGCAAGAAGAACGAGATAACGAGAAAACACTATAGAAAGCGATATTATAATGCATGGCCTCTTAGCACTTCTGTATCTGCCAAATAATATATTTACATTTCCAATACATTTTCCCCAGACAGTCTTTACTTACAAAGTTAAATTCCTGAAATGATCTTAAAAAATATCAGTAAACACAAACCCAGTTGAGAATTTGAGCGTATCCAAATTGCTCAACACACAAACACAAAGATTTTCCAATGCATGGTGTGTCAAGCTCCTAGTCAGGTCACTTGAAATCAATGTTTATATCACAGCTCAGCCAAAAGCACCCTGGCGTCTTGCTGCGTGAACTATCGATGTTCTCAAACATCAACAGCCACATCTCTCTTTCCATGGTTACTTCTGTGGGGCAGGAGTTCATTTCCCAGCATGCCCTGTTACCTCTGTGATGTCCTGCAAAGATTTGGCAGAAACTTGTAGCTCCACATTAACACTGCGAATCTGTGTAAATGGTTCTAAAGGGTTCTTTGAGTGGTTGAAAGGTTTGGTTTTCTAGAGAGATTTTTACTATTGTGAAGAATTTTAGAATCTAGATCTTCGCCCGAAAAAAAGATAAGTTCAAGATACCAGTACGTTGCTTTTTACATGAAAAGCACTTTGTTGTACAATGTGTCCAGCTCTCTTAAACTGAGCTGGTTCAGGCAGTTTAGAAGGTCCTGAAGGTCAGCTCCCAGTGGACAATCAGTCACGTTCCACCAGATGGAGACTTTAGAGGAAGACACAGGAGATGTTGGAGTGATTATATCTCAGCTTTGGGATTGGGGAAAACGCCTGGGAGGAGTTCAATCATCACTATCATTGGGTCCTAAACTGGTGCTTTTTTTTTTTTTTTTTTTAAACTGACCTTCATGCCTGGTCCTCTGGGCTTTTGGTCTAAAGTGTGGACTGCAAAGATCTGTGAGAACCGGATGTTTGCTTACAGTGACACTACCACTCACTAGTTTCCAGGGTTGGAGGTTAGCCTAACACGCCGAAAGGAATTTTCTCCTCTAGCAGGAGAGATAAATGGAGCTCCAGAGAAGCACGGACAGCGTATTTGTTATGCCGCTGATGTTTCTCTCTAATTACATTTGGCTCTCTGGTGGGAGGCAAAGCTTCCATGGTGTGAGCTGAGTTATGGGAATGCCCCCATCGTAGAGTGCAGCTAAGCTCAGACAAGATCAGAGAGCCTCTTGTCTGTTTGTTTATGAACTGTCTGGGACAGATGAGACAGACCTGAGAGAGATGGATGACAGAAAAACAGCAAGCAGCCTGATGGCGCTGGTCACGCTGAAAACATCAAAATCCACCGGTCTTTGAGGAATCAATTAGGAACATCTGTGGCCTCATAAAAAGTGCATTTAACCTTGACCTCTGAGCCTAATCTGTTAGTAAGACGCTGCATATGGGATACCAGTGGTGCATTTACAGTATTTCCTTTACTAGAGCTGGACTTTGGAAGACACTCTCTCTGTCTTCCTTCCAAGTCCTTCCAAGGTTCTACACTTCAGATTCTCACTACAATGCTGTGTTTACTCTTTACACCTAAATAAACACCAGGTGTGTTTAAAAGAATTTGCAGTGCAAATGAAGACGTTGCTTTTGGAAACACTTATAAAAAAAATACTGTATATGTGAAACACAATGTGGACTAAAGAACTGGGACACCTGACTTTCCAGCCATAAAGTTGGAGGCACACACTTGTATCAGAGGTCTTTGAATGCATCTTCTAGCATGAACTTTAGCCTTCACTTGAACTAGGAGGCCAAAACTTGTTCTAGCATGACAATGTTCATGTGCACAAAGCCAGCTCCATGAACATCTGCTTGACGTGTTGATCTCCTTCTAAAGAGCTCCGACCCTATTGAACAACTAATGTGAACACTGACTGCACCCCAGGCCTCCTCACCACATCTCACATACATCAGTTAGTGAACTCTTTACTAACACCCTTGTGGCTGGATGAATCTCCAAAAAATCTAGTGGAACATTTTCCCAGAAAAGTGGAGCTCATTATAACAGCAAATGAGGATGAAATATGGAATTGGACATTCAAAAAGAAGCACATACTAATCTTAATGTCAGGTGTCTACAAACTGCTCAAGGTCCTGATAACCCAAGTTTAAACCCAGACCTTCTCCACTGGTGTGTTTTTCAGGGTTATTTCAGCTTATCTACGAGAGCAGACTTGCAGGATTTGCATCGATGAACTGCGTTAAACCCGTTTCAGAAGTAGTAATCATCCGCACACTAATTCTAAGTTGTTAGACGTGTGTACATCACAAATCTGTTAAACGCCGCTCCATCCCGAAACGAGTCCTGCTGAGCGATTTTGCCTCTCTGAAAATTACCTTCAGCGATCATGTAACAGTCTGGAACAGTGGACCTTCGACAGAAACTAATAGCTTCGGCTTGAGGAAATTATCCGTCATAGCCCAGAACATGAGCAGCATCGAGAGCTGAAACTGGAGAGGTCCAGAGTTGTGATTAACCTCAGACTTTCCATTACCTACATACAAACACCTACCGGATTTATTCCATTCACTCGCTGAGACTCTTCATCAATACGAGAGAGAGAGAGAGAGAGAGAGAGAGAATAAAGGGTAGTGCCTGGTTTCAGTTCTGGTCCTGGGTTCAAAATTTGTATGTAGTTCACTCTTCTTGGAAGAACTTCCACTAGATTTTGTGAAGATTTTATGGAGATTTATTCAGCTACAAGGGTAAAGTCAGGTACTGATGTAGGTGAGGTAAGGAGTCCTGGGGTGAAGTCAGCGTTTATTCCAAAGGTGTTCAATAGATTCATAGCTCTATAGCAGGAGATCCTTCACATCTTCCAAACCAGGGAAAGCAGATCTTCATGGAGCTGGCTTTGTGCACATGGCTTTGTGCACATTTGTGTTATGCTGGAACAGGATTTCATGCTATCACATCCAAAGAAATAGAAAAAGTAAAGCCTATATCTGGTACTTCAACCCCCCATGAAATAAACCCCTAACTCTTTAAACACTTTCTCATAAATCAAATGTTCCACCAGCACCCACAGGGCCTTCAAGTCCATTTTAGATTTATTTCATGGAAATAAACCTCGGCAGAGTGTTTGTGTCCATTAGCTACCCATATTCCCAACGCAATGCTGATTTGGGTCATGGAGGGTTGATGAGTAACAAATCAGGCGTGTTAAATCAGCCAAGCCGCTGAAACGAGCGACTCCGGGACACGGGCTGGGAAATTGAGGATTATGGTATTGATTGTTCATGCAAAGGTTCTACTCAATCTGCCACCCCAGATCTAACTCCATCAATATCTCGATCTGCTGTATTAGCATTTTAACTGAGCTACTGCAACAAAGTAGCACTCCAGGAGGAGAACCACTGATCAACCTGAGCAGTTTCTAGGATTAGATAACAATCGGTGGCTTTAGCAAGAGCACCAGACATATTGGTGTCTGGAGGCGTCTGCTTTTAAGGGGTCGTTTATCCGTTTACAAAACTTGCAGCACATGTAGTTGGTTTATAATGCGCTTGTTTAGAAGCTTTCATTATCCAGTTCCAGTTTAAGTGACGGCCATTAACCGAGCCCTAAAATATTTTTTCAAGCCAAATATGGTTAAACCTGCACAACACGTTAGCTGAAAAATAAAATCTGTTTAAGATCTGTGGTAGAACCTGAGAGAGATTTGCTCCAATAACTGGAAGCTGATTGGCTGTTGCATGTTGGTCTCATTTGTAGTCGTAGTACAGTGAATTATTTTTGGCCATTGAAAATTTTGATCTGTTTTTAATTATTTAAGATCTAGAACAGCGAATTTAAGACTTTTTAAGGTCCAAAATTTTTAATACATTTTATACGATTCTGCTGGAGAAACCATCAACACATCGCAAAGGTGTTCAGTAGGGTTTATAAAATATACAGGAATATATACAGAATATATAGAAAATATTTGAAGTATTGGGACACCTGGATTTTCCAGTCATGTGTAATTGGTTTCCAAACACAATTTCTTATACGGCTACAAAAGCAAGATGTTCCACTAGATGTTTGTGGAATGTTGTGAAGGGTGTTGATGGAGCTCTATATCAGGAGATCTTTCACTCCATCCCATGTAAAGCAGATCTTTATGGAGCCATGGAAGTATGAACATTCGAGAGTGGGTATATATAAAACATTATGTAAGGTATAAACATGCTAGCTACAGTAACTAGCATGTACGATATTCTATCATCCTAAACGTGCTAATACTCAGACTTGTAGCGATGTTGCCAGTGTTGAAGAACTTCTAAATTAAAATTAGATTAGATGTTTTTGTGTGCTTCATCACGGCGAAGGTGAAAAAAGGAGAAATGTGCAGTAAAGTTACAGACTGTTGATCACCAAATAAATGACCTACAAATCGCCTGGAATATTAAACACCTCATGAATCATCTCTTCCATCATAACCTTTCACACCTGCTCTCTAGCTCTCACTGGGGGGTTTCTGAAAGGGTTTCTGGAGTTGAGGTGTGAGTTTAGAAGATTAATTATCACACGGATGCAGGAATGAAAATCTAAATCACATTAACAAAAGAAACGAGGTTCCAGAATGTTCTAGTGCTGATCACAGTTCCAGTACAGTTCTTTCTTTCTTTCTTTCTTTCTTTCTTTCTTTCTTTCTTTCTTTCTTTCTTTCTTTCTTTCTTTCTTTCTTTCTTTCTTTCTTTCTGTCTTTCTTTCTTTTTTTCTTTCTTTCATCCACAACACTCAACTGTTTCAGTTTAGAGTGTCTGTGCACGTGTGGTGGTGTGTGCGGACGTGTGTGTGTGTGTGTGTGTGTGTGTGTGTGTGTGTGTGTGTGTGTGTGTGTGTGTTGTGTTTTTATCTGACTTTTGACCCCACAAAATGCCATTCACTGCATTCCAGACACCACAGAAACATAACACAAACTCATCTCTCAATGATGCCATAGCAACAACAACTGCTCTCTCTCTCTCTCTCTCTCTCTCTCTCTCTCTCTCTCTCTCTCTCTCTCTCTCTCTCTCTCTCATTGCCCTATTTACTAAAAAAAGGTGTCTTAAGGACCTCAGTAAAATTACGGCCCAAGTGTTACAACAACAGGAAACAAGGGAATGAGAGGGGAGTGTGTGTTAACGTGTGTGTGTGTGTGTGTGTGTGTGTGTGTGTGTGTGTGTGTGTGTGTGTGTGTGTGTGTTGTACAATAATGGAGGTTTAATTGCACAAACTACAGACACCGAAGTCATTACAGAGAGTGTTTTTGTTAAAATAACACACACACACACACACACACACACACACACACACACACACACACACACACACACAGTGTGCAGGAATGCAGGGTTGGATGTTTCAGAAATTCAATCTAAAGGAACTGAGTCTGAGTCTTCAGAGAGAAACTCTGCAGCAGAAACATAATCCAGGTTTAGAGACGATTAGACGTGACTAGATGTGAACAGACGTGAATAGATGTGATTAGACACTCGGATTAGATAAGGAGAGACGTGATTAGACATGATTAGGTGTGTTTAGGCATGATTAGACGTGGTTAGCTGAGATTAGGTGTGGGTAGATGTGATTAGACGTGTTTAGATGTGATTAGACGTGGTTAGATGAGATTAGGTGTGGGTAGATGTGATTAGACATGGCTAGATGTGATTAGACGTGGTTAGATGAGATTAGACATGGCTAGACGAGATTAGGTTTGTTTAGATGTGATTAGACGTGTTTAGATGTGATTAGACGTGGTTAGATGAGATTAGGTGTGGGTAGATGTGATTAGACATGGTTAGATGTGATTAGGCGTGGTTAGATGAGATTAGGTGTGGGTAGATGTGATTAGACGTGGTTAGATGTGATTAGACATGGCTAGACGAGATTAGGTTTGTTTAGATGTGATTAGACGTGTTTAGATGTGATTAGATGAGGTTAGGTGTGTTTAGATGTGATTAGACGTGGTTAGACGAGCTTTGTTTAGATGTATTTAGAGGTGCTTAGATGAGATTAGGGTTGTTTAGATGTGATTAGATGTGGTTAGACGAGCTTTGTTTAGATGTGATTAGACGTGGTTATGATATACAAATAATTTTTTTATTTCCTTAATAAATATTATAAAACTTAATTATTAAGCATTAAAAGACAGACAGACAGACAGACAGACAGACAGACAGACAGACAGACAGACAGACAGATAGATAGATAGATAGATAGATAGATAGATAGAGATAGATAGACAATAAAAACATTTGTAATGAATTTAATTTGGGTTTTTAAACTTTCACTTAGAGAGAATATAAAAACCTCAGGGTCTTCACTCAGACACAACAAAACAACAGATGCATTATGGGAGAGGACTTTTCCAGCTGCCTGACGCCCACCTCAGGGTTCTGGATTCCTGACCTGCAGCATCCTGTTAGTTGTTAGTAACCCTGACCTTGATTGTCCTTCAGGAGACGCTACGATGCTACAAATCTCCCTGCTGTGTGTGCACAAACGTCTTTTTGTTTGCACTAAAAGTGTTAAATTGGGGAAATATATGGATTATTTTGGGATAAAACTGCAGGAGAAATATAAACATTCTGCTAAAGAATAAAACGTTCTGACGCATAATACCAGAAATAATAATAATAAACAATAACAGAACTATAATAACAAATATACAGAGTTTCAAATAAGAAAAAGGAAAAAAAATGACTCTTTCTTTCTTTCTTTCTTTCTCTATCTCACTCTCATTCTCTGTCTCTCACTATCTCTCTCTGTCTATCTCTTTCTGTTTCTGTCTATCTTGCTCTTCCTCTCTCTCTGTCTGTGTTTGTCTTTTATTGTCTCTCACTATCTCTCTGTCTATCTCTTTCTGTCTGTCTGTCTGTCTGTCTGTCTGTCTGTTTCTCTCTCTCTTTGTTTGTCTCTCATTATCTCCTTGTCTATCTCTTTCTGTTTTTGTCTGTCTGTCTGTCTGCCTGTCTCTCTCTCTCTCTCTCTCTCTCTCTCTCTCTCTCTCTCGCTCTCTCTCTTTCTCTCACACACACACACACACACTGATGTGGGCTGAGACGCAGGAGCACTCTGGCTTGTCCAAACAGGCGACGGCACAAACCCAGAAACGGAGGAGAAACTCGATACAGTGGGAAAGAAAAGTAAAAGAACGACAGAATGCAGAGTGAAGATGCTAAACACGAGTTGGAACTGAACTGAAGGAGTGTCTCGCTGTAGACTCCACACACCGTCACAGACATCCACATGCTTGTTCTTTTTATCCCTCCAGAGCTACATTCAACATAACAAACACTCGTTCTCTCACCACCTCCCTCTCTCTCTCTCTCTCTCTCTCTCTTAATTTTTCTCTATCACTCTGTCTTTCTTTTGATTCTGATTCTGTTCAATAATATTGCTAAAAAAAATACTTCCATACGTCAGGCTAAACAAATGCATCCAAACGGAATCCTTTGTGTCGTTGCTATGGAAACGATAGCGTATAGGAACAAATCACACCTTCTGACCAATCACAATCCACGATTCAGCATCACTGTGGTGGAACTGTGTTATACAATATTCTATATACAATAAACACGTGGTTCCTGGACGTTTGAGATCAATCTGTCCTAAGTAGAAAAACTGCAGACTCAAAGGCACATATTTCCGACAGTCTTTCCCCTTCAGCTCCGGTTAGTGTGTATAAATAATGGCACCCACTTTACTTCTTTTTACGGTTTTCGAAACGGATTTGGGGGCGGGGCTACATTTGTGATGTCATTTCAAGAGTGCTGTGTCTGTCTTTAAACTGGTCCTCTGGACTGGATGAGTAGAAAAACAGCCGTTTATTTGAGTCGTCACATGAAAACATCTGACCAGTGAGTCATGTGTGAGACACACTGCTGGACTTTTTCTCCCCCATGATGGAAGTTCTGATTCTGCTGCATTTACATGAGACATTTCTCTGCCTGGAAATAAGGGCTGGAGAGAGAGAGAGAGAGAGAGAGAGAGAGAGAGAGAGAGAGAGAGAGAGAGAGAGAGAGAGAGAGAAAGTGACCTTCATCGCATTATCCTGGAAAATAGCAAAATCACAGAACGTGACTCATGAGTCGTCCAGCTTTCGGCTCGTCTCAAATACGAAAAAAGGTCCATAAGCGCTGATGTTGCTGCTGCAGTTCTGCTTTTACAGGATGTTCGTGCTGATGATTTATTAAAGCGTTTTTTCAGCCAAACAGCTCATCAACTTTCACTGGATTTCTGCTCCACGTGTATCCAATTGAACTATTCAGAAGGTTCATAGCAGAAGCTGGGACACGTCTCCAATAACATCTTCCTCCTTTTTCTTTAATTTTCTTTCAATCAGCATGAAATCACATGCACCAAAAGAATAAATACATAAAACATCGAATCGAATGCAACGCTGTGATGCGAGCTGCAGATTCAAATTAGCAAAATACAAAGATAGTAGACGTGAAAACTCGGCGAGATGGACTTTTTTTTGACGTTATTTTGTGTGCAGGATTCAAGAAATGATGCCTGTAGGGGGCGTCTGTGTGCATGTGATTGATGAACATGCAGGTAGAAATTAAACTGAAATTGCATTCAATCTGGTTGTTTTAATCGAAATTCTTTTGCAAGATTTTTTATTTCAACAACACGCCAACCTGCAATTTAGTAAATTCCCAGTTTATTCCCATTAATTCTCATGGAAAGATTCCAGTCATGAAAAATTCCGTAAATTCACAACCCTACAATTATTACAATTATTTCTAAAACTGAGTAATTGAGGGTTGAGGACGTTGCTGAAGGGCCTAACTGCTGGAGCTGAGTGGTGCTGGGATTTGAACTCATGACCTGCTGACCAATCAGAATTTCAAATAAAATAGCGGTGATTATTTATAGGCAAAAATATTTTGTTTAGCATTTTTAAAGAAACTGAGCCAAGGGTTTTAATGTCAACATTTTTAAAATGATTAATTTAATTTAATTTAATTTAATTTAATTTAATTTAATTTAATATTCTAAAGGGACAATTTTTTCCCTTCAAGGTTGAAAACACTGCAGAAGGACGGCGTCTGTACCTGCGCTGCCCAATCGTCTGTTTTTTTAAGGTTTGGTTATTGCTGAATCTGCAGCGTGTGTGTTTGTTCCACGTCTCAGCCTGCGTCCATCTGTCTCGCTCAATCTGTCTCCTCGTCAAACATCTGAGATCATCTGCTAGACGCAGCAGAATGCATTGTGTTCAAAACAAAACAATTTGTATTAAATGCACGTCTTTGCCTGTTCCTTGGGCTCAGATCCTCATCTTCTGTCTGTGTTCTGCTGGAAAACCACAACCTTACAATCCAATATGAAAACACTGTAATGGTTTCCATCATGGAAGGGGAAATAATGTGATTGTTTCCAGATCCCAGTTTCCATGCGTAGATGGTGAACATTTGACTAAAATACAATAAAACACGAGGGATTATTAGGAGCAGCTTCAAGTCCATTAGAAACCATTAAGGGACCATTTGAAACCAGTAGACACAATTAGAAACAAATAATAATTATTAGAATCCATTAAGCAACAATGAAAACCAGTGGAAACCATTGGAAATCATAAGAAACCAGTAAAAACCATTAGAAGCAAATAGGAATCATTAGAAACCATTAGCCTCTCTCTCGCCTACTTTCTCTTTTAATCCCGGCCACTGCCTCATATCATCCTGCTAATCTGCTCAGTTGTGGCTATCGTGGTTTCCTTACATCTGCTGGGGGGTTTTCTTTCTTTCTTCCTTTTTTCTTTTTTTTTTTTTTTTTATAAAGACACCAAAAGCCCCTGTGGTTTCCTGAGTCATACGGAACATCTTAGGACGAGCGTTCGAACAACATCCATAAGTTTAGACTCCGCTTAGCGTACCATCAAAGGCTCTTCAGAACCCGCAGTGTTTAGCTTTCCGCTCGCTTCATGTCCTGCTCGAACACATCAGCACTACTGTCGAAAAAAAAAAAAAAAACAGGGTTTCGTGCTGCAAAGAACTTCTCTGTAAATATCCTCCACTCGTTTTTTTGTGCTGAAGCGCGTGATGACAGGTTCAGGGGATTTCTGTCCAAGTGTTCACTGAGTCATGCGTAGATGGAAAAGAAAACAGAAATCTAGCCGTTAGCGGGCAGGTGGTTCGGGTTTAGACCGGCAGATGAGTTTTAATAAACAGATTTAATAAAAGAATAGTGTGGAATTATTGATATATAATCACATTCATGCATAATTTTATGGAAGGAGTCTCCAGTATCAGAGCTGCCACTTAGATTCTTCACAAGATTTCCATAAAACACACTTCGGGGTAAAAGTAAAAAGAAATTAATACAGTTCAAAGAATGTTGGCGAATCGCAGACTGCGGTACAAGAGGAATAAAACACTTTCATTCTTTACCTAATAACGGGGATGTTAGCTTGCTAGCTTTGTCTAGCTATTGTCTATTAGCTATGAAACCATATTAAATTTTAGAAACCAGTTGAGACCTTGAAAAAAAACATTAGAAACCATTAGGAACTATTAGAAACCAGTAGATATCAATATAAACTAGTTGAGCCCATAAAAACCAGTATCAGCCTTTAGAACCCAGTAAAAAACTTCACTCTGAATCTTTACAACCAGTAGAAACCTTTAGAAATCATTATACACCATTAGCAACCTTTAAAGACAAAGTAAATGTAAATAATTAAAACCCATTAAAAACAAGTCGAACATTTTATAATCACTTAGAAGACAAGAGAAACATTTAAAAACCAGTAACAATCTTAAGAATGCTTTAGAAACCAGTAGACCATATAAGAACCTTAAGAAACCAGTTGAAACCTTTAGAACCTTTAGAAAACTTTAGAAACCAGTAGAACCCTTTAGAAACCAACGGAAACCTTTGTAAACCAGTATAAACTATTAGACAATTTAAGAACCAGTAGAACCTGTTAAGGCTCTGGAGAAACCAGTGGAAGCTTTGAGAGACCACTAGAAACCATTAGTAACAAATAGAAAACTTTATAACCCACTAGAAATCTTTAGAACCTTCAAAAACCAATAGGAATCTGTAGAACCCAATAGAAACCTACAGAACCTCAAAAAAAACTATAGAAACCTTTAGTTCCTTCAGAACCCAGTAGACACCAATGGAAATCTATAGAACCTTCAGAAATCATTAGAAACCAATAGAAAACTAGTAGAAACGTCCATCGTTCTCACCGCCTCATCTGTTCACTCAGCACAAGCAGGTACCACACCAACACGTCAATCCAAGTCTCAGCTACTGTAGCTTCATGTAGCTGCACTTTATTTAGGGAACGCTGTGTCCTACGCTTGAAGAAACATCTCCAGAACTTCTGTACCGGATTTCTCATTCATGTGACGTGAAGGTGAATGTGACTGGAAAATGAAATGTGAGTGAGAAAGGAGGGTTTGTTTAAAACGGTCACTGTGAGTGTGTGTGTGTTTGTGTGTGTGTTTGTGTGTGTGTGTGTGTGTGTTTGTGTGTAAGAATTCCTTCACACACTCTTGGCTGAGGAAGAGGAACCATGTAGGAGGAGGTTCATCACAAATCATCGTTTAGTGAAGAAGGTGAACATGAGGTCACTCTCTCAACACCTCCAATGCTCTGGACCAGGAGTCAACCTTGTGTGTGTGTGTGTGTGTGTGTGTGTGTGTGTGTGTGTGTGTGTGTGTGAGTACCACTCTCACCAGTGCCTTGCTCTCATCCTCGTCTTTATAATAGTAGAGTTGTTCTCCACGCAGCACAAACCAGCGCGAGTGCCAGGTTTTGACGAATCCTCCCTGCTTCCTGAGCCAACCACAGCGCAGCACCTTCTGCTGGCGGGTGACACCCACGGTGCCCGCCTGCTCCTCCATCTCACACACTCACACTCTGGGAGAAAAGAGAGAAAAAGGAGCGAGTGAGAGAGAGAGAAAGAGGGAGAGAGGGAGAGAGAGAGAGAAAGAGGGAGAGAGGAAGAGAGAGAGAAAGAGGAAGAGAGAGAGAGAGAGGTCATATGGGAATGGAGACCTATTGATGCTACTGTAACTGTATGACACACACACACACACACACACACACACACACACACACACAGATGAGGAACCCATGTCTAGAATACGCAGTGGAACATTCCAGAACTGTATTAATATAAAATACAACTCAGAATCTGTAATTATAAATCAATCAATAAATAAATAAAAATCCAGAATTAGAAATTCTGAATAAATAAATAAATAAATAAATAAATAAATAAATAAATAAATAAATAAATAAATAAATATCCAGATTTTGGGATTCTAAGGAAGAAAAAACAATTCTGTATAAATAAATAATAAAAAAGACAGAATCCGGAATAGAAAGGGTTTTAGAATCTAAAAATGGAATGGACAACAATCTTGAACACCAGCAGGCTTCTGCGTATCTGACTGTAATTATCATTCCTGCAGGAACATCAGCTCGTATCGGTGCACTGCGTTATTCCAGGATTTTTACCTTCTCTGCGTTTTTAGAGTAAATCCATGTCTTTCTGTGGTTCTGTCTCAGGCGTCACTGGGAATTTTTAAAGAGTCTGTTAAAAGAGCGAAGATTTCAAAAGCACGTAAGAAAATGATGGGTTTGACCTTGAAATGAAGTGCTGAGAACATGGCCTGATTGATGTGCAGTTCAAAATCAGAGATCTTCATGGTTCACTTCTGGATTCCTTTAGAGATCCGTGTCTGGAACTGGGAATTTTGAAAGTTGGGAATTGGGAAGAACTCGGACCGTAAAGGTGTGTTTGAGCTACAAAGTGTGAATAAACCACATGAGCCTCAAGGTATCAGTTTTCCAGCATCTTCAGGGGACCCGGAACACTCTGAGCACTCGGAGAACCGTAAGCACTGAGAACACTCAAAACACTGGGAACACTCGGAATATTTACAACACTCGGACCACTGGAAACACTGAACACTCTGAAAACTTGGAACACTTCGAGCTTTCAGGACACTAAGAAACACTGAGCAATTGGAACACTTTAAACTCTTGGAGCACTGTGAGCATTCTGAACACTCAGAACTGAACACTCAGAACAATTGGAGCACTAGTAACACTTTAAGAACTCTGAACACTCTAAACATTCCAAACACTTGGAGCACTAGGAACACTCTGAGAACCTGGAACACTCTAAACACTCTGAGTACTCAGAAAACTGAACACTCAGAACATACAACGATTAACCATCATTTAACAGTCAGTATAGATGTGTTGCCACATCATCACCAGCACTGAAGTCAAAAGAGAGAGTGTGTGTGTGTGTGTGTGTGTGTGTGTGTGTGTGAGTGATGACATGAGGGGTCTTTGATGGACTCCAGATGTTCTAGTTTAATGCACAACCCCATTCATCTGTCCAACAAGGCTGCGGTGAGGTGAAGGACTGTGACTGTCTTTAATCTTCTGCTGGTTTGCACACACACACACACACACACACACACACACACACACACACACACACACACACACACACACACACACACACACACTCTTACTCACAAACGCACACATACGCACACAAACACAAAATCTGTCTGTCCATCTGACTATCAATCAGTTCATAAGTCTGTCTATCTATCTATCTATCTATCTATCTATCTATCTATCTATCTATCTATCTATCTATCTATCTATCTATCTATCTATCGTCTGTCTGTCTGTCTGTCTGTCTGTCTGGCCAGTTCATCAGTTTTCAGTCTGGTAGAACAATACAAAGGCGTGGGTTTATCTTTTCTTCCACTTCCTTTGCTTTTCCTCTCTCTCTCTGTCTGGCTCTTTTTTTCTTTTTTCTCCCTCTCTCTCAGTGGCACTTGGCATGTGTTCCCCTGCAGACGGTTTTGTTCCTGCTGTGCCAACTGTCCATTTTTGTAATTAATTATTGCCATCTACATCTCTATGGAGATCTCTCTCTCTCTCTCTCTCTCTCTCTCTCTCTCTCTCTCTCTCTTTGTCAAGTTAAACATGCTCCTGAGGGAGGTACCAGAGTTCCTGTCCTTTTCTCCTCTTCAGATTCACCTAATTCATCCTGATGTCCTACCTCTGGATGGAGTTCTCTTCACTCTGAGTGAGGATGGTTCCTCATCAAAAGGTCCATGAAGTTACTGAGCAACTCAAGAACTTTGAGAACGGATGTCCATCGCTGAACAGTCCACCAACAATCATGGAACAGTAATGAATTTAGTATGATGAGGATGAGGTTCCCTTTTGAGTCTGGTTCCTCTCAAAGTTTCTTCCATTGGCTCGGTCATTAGGGACAAACTTATGGTTTCTGCGTATCTGAAGATGATATGAAGAGAAGATCTACATTTAGTGATCCAGACTCTGAGTATCAGGAGGCTTTGTCTTCTCAAAATTCAGTCCTAAGTCTTTAAGTGGCCTCTTCATGTGGAGTGAAGAGGAAACAATAGTGTCTGACATTGGCTTCACACACACACACACACACACACACACACACACACACACACAGAGTCTTACATCTGGGAGACAAATGACATTTGTGGCACCAGTCTTAAGAGGATTTGTCTGAGTGTATGTGTGTATGTTTGTGTGTGTGTGTGTGTGTGTGTGTGTGTGTGTGTGTGTGTGTGTGTGTGTGTGTGTGTGTGTGAGTTGTGTCCCCTCTTAACACTGTCCAACAGTCGATAAATAAATGATGCAGTACAGAAGGTTGTTATTCGCTGTATTTTGAGATGCGAATCTTGTATAAAGAGCTGTCTTTCAATGGTAACGGCTCATTCACATGTAGGTGAACAACAAACTTTAAAAAAGGTGTGTAATTTTTAATTCGGTGATGTTTTCTTTAACGATATTATAAACGGAGTGCCTCGTTTAACACCTGCATCGGTCAACACCTGCTCAGTGTCCCAGCAATGTTCACATCCCTCATGACATCAGAGAAACTTTTAAAACTGTCCGGTTCCTCAGATCAGAGACGGAGAACCATTGATCTAATGAGCTCCAGCATTGTGTCTATCCCACAGTATGTCACACACTGGGTTTGGAATCACTGAGCTCACCGTCCAGATGTTCCTAACCCTAGATTTTTTTTTCTTCACTTTAGCTGCGCTAGCTCTGTTTGATTACTCAGCGTATTTGCTCTCGGCATGGGAAAGTCAGCAGCCCTGCACCCAAATCCACCAGCTTTTGTTTGGCCTTTTTTTCACTGCTGGGAAATGGCTGGAATTCTTCCAACTGATTCAAAACCTCCGTTAGCGTTTATATCTGTTTCATTTCTTGGTTGCGAACAAACTGAAATAATTCGTAGTAACACAAGGACACAAACTGAACCCACAAAAAAGCACTAATTTGACTTCTGTTTAAAATCTGAAATCTCAACTCTGTGTGACTTTTAGCTTTGCTAGCACCGTTAGCTTTAGTGTGATTGCTAAGAATATTTGTTCACAGCTTGGAGAGCATTAGCGAGTCTACGCGAATGATTTAGCTCTGAGAAGAAGCACTAGCATTGCAGGAATACCTTCAAGCGTTAGCAAGTAATAGGCTAGTTTTTTCCTGATTAGCTGGATTAGATGATAGATTGGGATTATTGTTAGATCTAAATCCGGATCTCGTAAAAAAAAGGTGATGCTGTCTGATTTAGTTTCATGCACACTTTCATAGCATGGGCTTTGTACAGAAGACAATTCATTGCTAGCACATGCAAGGTTTTTGAAAAGTTAGTTTTATGGTTTTTGAGGGACACATACAAATTCGGCAATGTGACGCTCTTAAGATTTCCTTTGATCCAACAAATCTATAAATGTCCAGATGTTCCACTTTATTTTCATAAAAAAATGCTTTAGTCAGCATCCAGGCAGTTCATTTCTCCAAACATTCAACTGAAACACTTGTAAAACTTGCCAAAGATGTTCTTCACTAGTTGGAGATTTCTTTCTTTCTTGTGATCCAGTTCTTTCCAGAGCAGTTCAGTAGGATTTAGATGCAGTAACTGAGCAGGTCATTCCATAGATAGATATCACTCCAGACGACTGTTTGCTTTCGGACGTGCGCTTCGGATCATCGTCTGGTTGTACGGTGAAGTCCAATCAGCTCCAGTCCAGACGGAACTGCATGGTGTAATTGCATGTGAAGTATGAAATGAGAGCCGTGTTGGTTCATAATTCCTTTCACTTTCCGGAATAAGTCTCCAGAACAACCCTCAGACCATTAAGCTTCACCGCCATGTGTGAGTGTGAGGGAGTCTGATCACATCTTCTCACCTGTTCTCCATCTCACACAAGTTCTTCTATTAGAAACAAAATCGTCACATTTGGACTCCACTGAACTTTCTTCCACTCATTCACTGTCTATTTTTTGTGTGTTTTTGCCTTTTACTGAGTTTGTTGCATAGAAACAAAAGGAACATGCTCATGTCCCAAAAACCCTTAAGACCCTTAAGATTTAATCCCAAATGCATCTTAAAATCCACACCAAAGACCTGAAATCAGCCCCGAAAACCAGGAATTTTAATTTTTTACAGATGGAAAACAAGGAAACCGTGGTGCACACGCATTTCTAATATCATCCGTTATCCGTCCTTCCTCTGAGTCCTCTATCGCCTCCTTATCAACCATACGACGTGGTATCCAAAAGTATCGCGACTAGTTTAGTAACACGCCAACAGCACAAGGCTACACGCATTATCACAGGGAGCACAGACTAAAGACACCATCCCAACACAAACTTACTTCCGACCCCACCCTACTCACCAGATTTGGCAGATTTGACATTCAGCTCAAAGCTCGCCGTTTGACACCGTTGTGGAGATCTGGCGCGAATCGCAGAAGGTGCTTGAGACGCTTTAAAAAGAAGACCTGAGAGCTGTGTTGCTGTGCAAGGGGACTATTTTGAAGCTGATTGTAGATATATTAAGCACTTTCTTGTAAACAGAGCGAGTCTCGAAACCTTTTGATACCTCGTACTAACGTTTCTAACGGGTCATTCACGAAGAAACCGTCATTTGAGCTTCCAGATGGAAGTCGTTTCTTCTTCATGTGCATAAATAGCAACTATTAGCCAAAGCAAAGTCAATACCACTAGAGTGTAAATGTTTATACAGTGTGTATGTGTTTGTGTGTAATAACTGCAACCACCTGTCTGTCTGTCTGTCTGTCTGTCTGTCTGTCTGTCTGTCTGTCTCTCTCTCTGTCTCTCTCTCTGTCTGTCTGTCTGTCTGCATATTTGTGTCTGGACCTGACAGCTGCTCCTCTCTCTCTTGTCCTACAAATAACCATGAAAGAGCCATGATCTTGTGTGTGTGTGTGTGTGTGTGTGTGTGTGTGTGTGTGTGTGTGTGTGTGTGTGTATTTGGGTGTGTCTGTGTGATTGTGTAGGTGTTTCAGTGGTCTCAAAAGTGGAAGAATGAGAAAAAGGAGATAAACACAGTAATTAGGAGTGTATATGGGTGTGTCTTTTGTTCTTGGTCTCTTTACAGTAGATTTTTACTCCCTAGTTAATGATAAGTGAGTAAACTGTATCGAAAACGTATTTCGTATTTATAAAAAATGTTATGGACAATTTCAGTTATTACTACTTTATATTAAATATATATAACATTAATATTTGTATAAATATATACAGAGAACTAGTTAGTATTAATAGCTACATGTCAGTGTACCGTTAAAGAGAAACGGTTCTGAGCATCGTAGATACACTGTTTGAGTTAATGCCAAGAAGCTACAGTTCACAAGTCACGTTTTTTTCTTTAGCACGTGATTCACGTGTGTCTATGTTTGCCACTTGCCTGTTCTCCCATTGTTCTCTGCACCCTTCACATTTAATTTATTATCTATTCATTATTATCAATTATTCATGATCAGGTTATTATTTTTCTTTTTAGACTATATTGTCAAAAGTATTGGGACACCTGATGTTTTTCCACCCTCATGTGGTTCTTCTCTAAATTGTTAGCACAAAGTCGGAGACACATTTGTATCGGACGTATTTTCCCTTTACACAAAAATGAGGAGACCCAAACCCGTTCCATCATGACAATGCTCCTCCAGTGCACAAATCCAGCTTCATGAAGATCTGTTTTACATGAGTTGGAATGGAAGGTCTTCTGCTATAGAGCTCTAAACCCTATACTAGACCTCCTCACCTCACCTCCATCAGAACCTGAATTTACTAACACCCTTGTAGCTGATGAATCTCCACAAATCTCATTTTAACAGTAAATAGGGACTGAACAGTAAATTGTAACAGTAAATGGGAACTAAAAATGGAATAAAATGCTCAAAAAGAAGCACATACCAGTCCT
>NC_060898.1:1300000-1342500 GCF_014805685.1 Silurus meridionalis | reverse complement strand
TCCCAGAAGAGTGGATCTTCTTATAACAGCGAATGCGGATGCTCCAAACGAAACACAAAACTATCTCATGCTCAGGTGTCCACAAACTTTTGCTAATATTGTGTAGCTAGCAGCTTAGGGGCCATGCAGGCTTCAGGTCTGAGTCGTGTACCAGTGAATTGACTCGGTCTTTATGAACCTCAGAGACTCGTAAACCTTCTGATTCATCACCTTTTAACGACATGAAGCCAAAAATTGAAGCTGCCACGTTTCTCTGGCGTTCGGCGCCAATTATCACGCCGAGCACCGTTTCGCGTTAATAGAGTTTTACGACGTGAGTTCGCTCAGAGGAAACATGAATTGGGGAAAACTGGGACAGATTGCAGTACACTTCATTAACTTTAAATACAGTCACGGCGACTCGACGCTTCTCTTCCATCAGCGCTGACGTTACTGAGCTCAGCGCCACGTGAATAAACGCTGTTTTAGGGAAAAAGCATTTGGGAAACTAATAAAATGTGGGTTTTTTTCCTCCTCTAATAATCCTGAAAGAGCTTCCACATTACAAAACACTTTAGAAGAATTACATTGGTTTAACATACTGTTTTTTAACACCCTATTCCACATTTTCTCTATATATAATAATCTCCACTCTTCTAGGAAGAAGTTCCACTAGAATTTGTTTGATAGTAAAGTCAGGTAGTGATGAAGGTGAGAAGGTGAGGACGCCTGGGGTGCAGTCAGCGTTCACATTCATTGTTCAATAGGGTTGGAGCTCTATAGAAGGAGATCTTTCACATCATCCAACCCATGAAAAGCAGATCTTCATGGAGCTGTATTTATGCACTTGTCATGTTGGAACAGGTTCAGGTCTCCTAGTTCACATGAAGGGAAAATTTCATCCAAAGACGTCCGATAAAGTTTGGAGAAGAACCACATGAGTTGGAAGTCATGTGTCCAAATACTTTTGTTTTATAGTTATGTACATTAGTTATAAAATGATGAAGAATCTGAATTCAGACATGTTGTTCTGATTGACTGCATTTAGGAAGGGAAGAAAAACCACGGTAAACGAATAAAAATGAAGTCACGTAGAAATTTTAGATATGGTCGGGTGTCCTAATACTTTTGACTGAACGTATAGTAAAAAATACTGATTACTGTTAGAGTATGACGTCACTGCAGTCGCTAAGCAACTGTCCAGCATTGTTCATATTATCACTCAAACATTATAACATATACACCGCTTTAGCATTAGAAGGTCCAGAGAGCAGTAACGTGGCTCGTCACGTGAAAAGCAGAAGAGCAGCTGTAGATATGTCGTGAAATAAGACAAGACGTGCCAGGTTTAACTCTGAACAGTTGTTCCCGTTAAAAAAATTCCCCTCCCGGACAGGAGACGGTGAGGAATGTTTGTTTAGGAACTGAGCAGGACTCAGGAGTGTTCTGTCACCCAGGAGCTTCATCTCCAACAACACCGCGAGCGTACATCCTCGAGGCTGTAAAGTCTCCAGGCTCTGAAAACATCTCACACGTGATGCGGCTCAAAATAAAACCGATATTTGTACGAATGCGCCGATGGGAAGCAACTCGACGCCACACGTTCTGACGAATCAATACAAATACACTGTGCTGGGGGGTTTTCCGAATTAGAGGCACACAAATGTTTAAACCCTTCACATAAATTATGAGATCCAAACCTCTTCCAGAATGACGATGCCCCTGTGCACCATGAAGATATTCTTTACATTGGTTGGAAGTGTGTTGAAGATCTTCTACCTTAGAGCTTTGACCTCAAACCTCTTGAACACCTTTGGGATGAATTGGAACGCTGGGAAAAGCAGGGAAAAGTCACAGATTCTGTTTGAGTGTGCGGTTTTCTGATGAAGCCTCAAATAAAATTTCACACGTTACACATTACTGCTTATAAACATACTTTATCCGATATTTCAGCTCTTTTTTTAGCAAATCTTATATCTGAAAATCTTAGCCGAATTCTCTACGTCAGCTAACTAGCATGATTTTCTGTAACGTCTCCCAATAAATAAGTCATAAAATTATTAGCTGACTGTGCTGTCTCGCTCCTTTTACAATTTTCCGATCCTTATTGTTCTTATAAAGCTTTTAAAACTGTACATTTGTGCCATTATTAGCAATTCATATTCATTTTTAGCGCTTTATAATGATGCTAGTCACTTTTAAGGATTAGCCAACCGACTTATTTTATGTATCAGATGCTTATAAGCATCTTTGCATCATAAGACTGACATAAACATAATGTCATATTACATGAACAGCGTTCTTTTAGCTTTGATAATCGTCATGACGACTTTTATAGTAGCTTGTCATGCTAATATTTTACTGTAGTTAGCGTATGATGTATGACAGATGCTTTGTCAGTCATAATATCTGTTATAACACAAGTCACTGGTGACTGTATTATGAGGTCATTACTATACGTATAGAATGTTTGATGCAATAGTGTGAGGGGGCGGAGCTACTGGCACATTACTGTTTATTCCCATTAGATTACATCTGTGTGTGTGTGCTTCATCTCTGTTCTCATGGACTACAGGTTTCAAGGGCATCGACCTGTGGCCCCACATCAAGATCTTCAAAGGGTTAAAGGTCAGGAAGCAGCCTTTAAAGGGACAGCTGTGGTTCTAAAACCTGGAGATGTTTGTCTGGTGGTGTTTACTGAAGCTGGGGAGAGCAAGAACAAGAATCTGCTGGTTTGGTGAGAGTTTCTGGGTGCTGATACATTCCTCAGAAGACACACACACACACACACACACACACACACAAACACACACACATTTGTCTCACTATCCTTTAAGGGCCTTCCTTGCATACCTACATATAACCTTCACTCAATAACTGTTGCTATGACAATGGGAATTTTTGATCATTTTTCCTCCTGTGTGTGAAGATAGAAACACTAAAACGTCATTTCAAATCATTAGCATACATTTAATTGCTTTATAATTAAGCTAGTCATGTAGAGTGATTAGCCAATAAACTTGCAACTATCTGTGTTTCCAGAAACCCAGAATTATTGGTCAGATGTTGGTTCATTTTATTTTCTTTCACATAAATGGATGTTTTTGGAGCAAAGACAAAAAGTGCATTCAATTTTACAACATAATTCACACAGATGAAGATGTTTAAGTGAGTGAAGAAAAATTGAGGAAAAGCGTGCAAAGGAGAAATATTTTAGTCTGTAGCGCCCTCAAGTGGATACAATACAAATTTGTGATCGTATGATTTGAATGATTGAGGTTGTGATTCGACATTTATATTAGAGCTGTTAATCGATTAAGATATTTAATCCTAATTAATTCCAAATTAATCGCACATTTCTATCTGTTCTAAATGTATCTTACTTTATATGAATATAACTTTAAAAGTTTCAAATACTACAATCCACATGGGCATGGACACATAGGGATGCTTTATGCAAACAAACCGGACTCAACATACAACATAAAGACAAATTATTTGAGTAAATGTTTTAATTATGGTGTTTTGAATTATGTAAATAATCGGAACACCGAACGTAATTTCGTCATGCTTCCACACGGACGGATTTAATTGCCGGATGTGTTCATCATGAAGGATTTTAGTGTTTGTTAGTGATTTTTCGGTTGATACTACACTGAACTGCTTCTGCTATACAATATTATACCATACTATATGGTACAGTGTTGCATTGTACTGTATTGTATACTATAGTATGCGATTTAATGCTACACTATATGAGTACTGACCTTAAAATAAACTGTAGTATATTATATTACACTACACTGTACTATTCTATATGAGTAGTGCCCTCACACTGTATTATTCTCTACTTGTGATATTTTTGAATGTGGTTTTATTTGGACAGTGAAAGTACTGACCACTGCCTTCTTCTGTAGAACATCACTGTGTTAGTGGTGGACGAATTACAGATTCAGATATTAAAGATACAGTATGTCAAATGTACTATACAAGTGCTAGTGTTACAGTAAAAATCTCCCCAAACAGAATTTCTTCAGTAAACTGTAATTATACAGATACACGAAAAAAACAAACATTCAAGTACAGGAACGAATTACATTTACTTCATTACTGCCCACTGGACTCTGTGCATATGAAATGAGAAGACATTTCACAAACCCTGGGTAGAAAACAAGTCGATTTGTAGCAGAAACCAAGACCATAAGACTTAAACTTGAGGTTTCTACACAGTTTCTAACTCCATACTTCCAGTAGATGGCCTCAGACCCTCAGGTCTCAAGTCTCAGACTGGAAATCATTTGCTGGACGAAGCATGTTGAGTTGAAGTGCGTCCTGGATTTTGGCAGAAGGAATCATCAGATTTCTATATAATTTTGTGTCAGTTTTCTATAAAAAGAATAAAACCATGTTGAGTTATTAATCGTTGCAGTTATTAAAGAAAGTGGAACATTAAAGCCCACAGAAGAGCTTCAGTGCTTCTCCTTCAGTGCATTTCTCATATTTCCACACATGTACATTAACAGCACCTTTGGGTACAATTATTTCTGTATTCTTGCACGTACCATTACATTTCAGGGCACAGCATAATGTTTTCTTGTATATAAAGGCAATCTGAAGAGGACTTTCTTCATGTTTGAGACTCTAGAAGACACTTTATCGTGTGTCTTAGATGTAGTAAAGCCTCTAGGGCACATTATGACATTTTATTTTTTTAAAAGTGCACTTTAGCAGGAACCTCATTACATTTTGCATTTTTCACACACTCACGTTTTCTCACATAGTGCCATTCTAAATTTTCCTGCATCCTATAGGGCACTGCATGATTTTTTTAATGCACAGTAGCTTTCTAGAAGGCACTTTGTTAAATGTTCACATCGGATCACGTTTTAAAGAAATAATAACAGAGAGCACTTCATGTTTTTTTTGCATGTAGAGGAAATATAAAGGAGAACTGTATTGTGTTTCCTCACATGTAAGTAAGCCTATAGGGCACAGTATCAAATTCTCTGCTGGATGGGCACCTTCTCACATTTTCTTAACCCTATAGGGCACTGCATCACATTCTCTTAACCCTATAGGGCACTGCATCACATTTTCTAAACCCTATAGGGCACTGCATCACATTTTCTTAACCCTATAGGTCACTGCATCTCATTTTCATAACCCTATAGGGCACTGCATCACATTTTCTTAACCCTATAGGGCACTGCATCACATTTTCATAACCCTATAGGGCACTGCATTACCTTTTCATAACCCTATAGGGTACTGCATCACATTTTCTTAACCCTATAGGGCACTGCATCACATTTTCTTAACCCTATAGGGCACTGCATCACATTTTCTGGCAAAATGTAGCATACTAGAAGGCCTATAGGGCTCACATATTTGCTGGTGAAAGTGCACCTTCTCACATTTTCTTGAACCCTATGGGGCACTGCATCAGATTTTCTGGCATCTTTTACGACACTTTTTCACATGTAGAGGCAGTCTAAAGGGCATTTTACCACTTTTATTTCCATGCCAAGGGCAGCCACTGACAACTGAATGCAAACAGTGTTTCAGAGTAACTGGCTCTTCACCCTGAGAATGACCTTCAGCCTGACCATTAACCTGTGAGGACTTTACACTTGTGTTACCGACATTCCCCTGAAGCACAAGATTCCTGTGTTTATGTGACGCTGCTGCTGGAGAGCGTGCAAAAGCGCGCTCTCGTCCACTTCAAAGCCTTCACGAGCGAGGTGGGAACTCTGTGGAATTTCAAACCTCTAATCAGTTATTTATTCCCAGATTTAGATATCCGATTCATTGTTTGTGACGCAGTGAACCCAGAAGTCTCTTCATTTCCTAGAAGGTCACGGCCCGGCACTCGGCGATGTACTGGAGTGTGACTAATAAACAAGTGTCGAGGGTCTGAGGGCACTTTGTTGTAAATCACACTTATTTACTGGGCTTTGCGCACACCTTTGTTTTGCGAAGGGCGACGTTGACGTGTTTCGGGGAGAACGATAACAGGCTTTTCTCACCACGGACTTCCTGTTATTCACAGCAGGGTCTTTGTTTGGCTGGAGGGCTCCACGATCTTCAGCTCCCTGGGGAAGGAAAAAATTCTACATCCATTCATAACCTCTCTCTCTCTCTCTCTCTCTCTCTCTCTCTCTCTCTCTCTCTCTCTCTCTCTCTCTCTCTCTCTCTCTCTGCTTTATCTTCTTAACCAGGTCATGATCATTCATGACTTCTTATACAAAAAAAAAGAAAAAAAGAACATACAAACGTAACATTTTTAATAAATGCAAAATAAATAAAAAATGAATGTGCCGGTTTTGTAATCAGCAGCATAATCTGCTTACATCTTTTTTAATAAATTTAAATGTGAAATATTCAATTTGTATTAATTAATATTAATAGAATTTCATCAAAACAGACAATAGAAAAATAACTCTAAAAATTGAAATTGTGACTTTACTGACAATTAATGCTCAAAATAAAAAAATACAAATAAAAATATAAATTAAAAAAAGATCACAATTTTTTTATTCTATTTAATTTTTTTCAATTATTTTTACAGCTCGATCACACTCTGTTACATGGATGCCGTTTTTTTGCCCGAGAAAAAAAGCAATTAATCTTTGAAATTCCAACAAATTACTGACTTGCAGCAGTTTTTTCTGATGTCTAAAGAGCACTGAGGAACGTTGAGGAAATAATGGATGAAAAAAAGAAAGTGATATGGAAAGGGCTGTGAAGTTTTTCACCAGATAATAATTTAAAAAATGTATTAAAAAAAAGAAAAAAATTATGTTTTTGTTGTTTATTCCTTTATTCTTTAACTTTTATTGCAGTATTGACTATAAGCCAGGAGTTAGCTTGTTAATATATCTAGAATCTAGAATATATTCTAAAATAGATACACGTCTAACCTGGGATTAGCAAAGAAAACACAGTCCTGTATAGCGGGAATAAAACTCTCCTATAATATTAAATTCCATGACCATGTTTGTGCTTTTTGCTCCTTTTTTAACATCTCATTCCACACTGAGTCTCTATTTCCTGTTATAATAAGCTTCACACTTCTGGGAAGATGTTCCTCTAGATTTTGTGGAGATTTGTGGAGATTCAGATACAATGGTGTCAGTAAAGTCAGGTACTGATGTTGGTGAGAAGGTGAGGAGGCTCCTGGGGTGCAGTCAGCGTTCACATTCATCATGTTCAATAGGGTTTAGAGCTCTTTAGCAGGAGATCTTCTACTCCAACCCATGTAAAGCAGATCTTCATGAAGCTGGCTTTGTGTACAGGGACATTATCAAGCTGGTTTGAGTCTTCTAGTTCAAGTGAAGGCAAAATTTCACAATGGATCCAAAGACGTCAGATACAATTGAGTGCCTCCAACAGTTTGGAGAAGAACCACATGAGGGTGGAATGGTCAGGTTTCTCAGTACTTTGCTCCATGTTTTTTCACGTCCTCGTATAATACTGTATGATATTCGAGAGTTGTGCATGAACGCAGGTTCATTATGTTTTTTCTTCATCTCTGTGATGAGAAAAGCTGGTGAAGGAATCAGCTGTGTGAAAGGCGGTGTGTGAGGTTTTCCGTGTCCTTGTTGATGTTGAGGTGTTTGGAGTTGTGCTCTGGGAAAGAAGCGCAGAGGATCAACACTTCCGGGCGATCCGTACCGCTCCCGGCCTGTGACGTGTCCCGCTCGAAGAATCCCAGGCACTTTTTTTTCGCCTCCCGTCTCTGAACGAGACACAACAACAACAGGAAGTGGAGGCATTTTCACAGGTGTCAGGAAGCGCAGGAAATAAACAAGTGCGATGCTGGAAAACAGGCTCAATACGAACACTCGGGCCTCGCCAGGGTATTTATACTGCCGGTGGGGTATTTTTGGTGCGTGATGTAAGGTTCAGGCGGTGAGAAAGAGGAAGTCTGCTTTAATTTCAAGAAAACATTTATGTGTGGTGTTCATCTGATAAGTCAGAGGACATTTCAGTACAGGGAAACCTAGTTTTAGGACCAAGTTCTGGTTTATTGATGCTTGAGGTTATTGAGGTTTATGTTTTCTTTTTTCAAAAAAAAAGGAAAAAAGAAAAATTATATATATTTTTTTCTAGCATATTTTTAGCAGAATAGAAATTATAATAATATTATTTAATATAAAAAATTATAAAATTACTATTATATATATATATATATATATATATATATATATATATTCTTTTTTCTTCTTCTCAGTACTGAATAATTATATATCCATCTCCTATTAAAATGTATTTTATTTATTTATTTATTTATTTATTTATTTATTTATTTATTTATTTAATGCATTAATTTGTCCAGTAAATATCTATAGAACTACATTTATGTTCCATTTTCAGCATTTCTTTTTTACAGTGCCCTCCACAATTATTGGCACCCCTGTTTAAGATGTGGTCATGGACTTCTAAAAATTCTCCTTTTTTTTAAAACAACATAGAACCCAAATGCAAAAAAAGAGAAAAATCCAACCTTTCATTTAAGTACATTACTTTGGTGGTAAAAAAAATCATACATTTAGAAAAAAAAAACTTGAAATCATGTGTCCCACAATTATTGGCACCCCTAACAATTCCTCTGAAAAATTTAATTTTTTTTTTTTTTATATATATTTTTCTGTAGTTGCTAAGGTTGGTCAGGGTATCTAGGGACTTTTAATTAGTAATTCATGATTTCCTGTTTCCTGGGGTATAAATATGACGTGACACAGAGGCCTAATTCTCTTACCCATTTGTCAACATGGCAAAGACAAGAGAACACACCATTCAAGTAAGGCAGATGTGTCGACCTTCATAAGTCAGGCAATGGCTACAAGAAAATAGCCACTCGCCTTAACTTGCGGTATCTACAGTCAGAGGAATCATTAAGAAATTTAAAACAACTGGAACAGTGACAAACAAGGCTGGAAGAGGTCCCAAGTTTATCTTGCCACAACGCACAGTGAGGAGGATGGTAAGAGAAGTAAAAAAATTTCCCAAGCTCACCGTCACAGAATTGCATCAAAGAGTGGCATCTTGGGGTCACAGAGTCTCAAAACAACCATCAGGCGCTCTCTACATGCCAACAAGCTGTTTGGGAGGCATGCAAGGAAAAAGCCTTTTCTCACTAACACTCACAAACGTAAACGTCTGGAGTTTGCTAAGCGGTACTGGGACTTCAACTGGGATCGTGTGCTTTGGTCAGATGAGACTAAGATTGAGCTTTTGGCAACAAACACTCTAAGTGGGTCTGGCGTAAAACAAAAGATGAGTATGCGAAAAGCACCTCATGCCCACCGTGAAGTATGGTGGAGGATCTGTGATGCTGTGGGCCTGTTTCTCTTCAAAGGCCCTGGGAACCTTGTTAGGGTGCATGGCATTATGAGCGCTTTGAAGTACCAGGATATTTTAAATAAAAACCTGATGGCCTCTGCCAGAAAGCTGAAGATGGGTCATTGGGTCTTTCAGCAGGATAATGATCCAAAACATGTGGCAAAATCTACACAAAAGTGGTTCAGCAGTCACAAACTCAAGGTCCTCCATGGCCATCTCAGTCCCCAGACCTCAACCCAATCGAAAACCTGTGGGGCGAGCTAAAGAGAAGAGTGCATAAGAGAGGACCCAGGACACTGGATGATCTAGAAAGATTGTGCAAGAAGAATGGTCAAAATCCTCTCTCTGTGTTCTCCAATCTTGTGAAATGTTATAGGAGGAGATTAAGTGCTGTCTTGTTGGCAAAAGGAGGTTGTACAAAGTATTAACATCAGGGTGCCAATAATTGTGCACATGATTTCAAGTTTTTTTTTTTCTAAATGTGTGATTTTTACCACCAAAGTAATGTACTTAAATAAAGGTTGGATTTTCTCTTTTTGCATTTGGGTTCTATGTTGTTTTAAAAAAAAGGAGAATTTTTTGAAGTCCACGACCACATCTTAAACAGGGGTGCCAATAATTGTGGAGGGCACTGTAAGTAATAATTCATACAAATTAAATTGCAGTGAAAAGAAAATCCCAAATATTAAACTTGATCTTAGAATTAATGGGATCTTTTATTTATTTATTTATTTATTTATTTATTTATTTATTTATTTATTTAACACTTATTCCAACTAAAATGTCCACTTTTTTCTTTTGTGTGTATTTTTTAAATAAAAAGTCTACGATATATATTTAAAAACATGATCCCATGAATTAAGAATAGAATAAATAAGATTGATCTATTAGGATATACCCGCTATGGTCAAAAGTATTGGGACACCTAATATGATTTGATTCTTCCTCAAAATGTTCCCACAAAGTTGGAGACACACAATTGTATTGGACGACTTTGGATGCAGGTAAAAGTTTGCCTTCACTTGAACTAGGAGACCAAAACCTGTTCCAGCAGGACAATGCCCCTGTGCACAAAGCCAGCTCTATGAAGATCTGTTTTACATGAGTTGGAGTGGAAGATCTCCTGCTTTAGAGCTCCAACACTATTGAACATGATGAATGTGAATGCTGACTGCACCCCAGGCCTCCTCACCACATCTCACCTACATCAGTACCTGACTTTACTAACACCCTTGTGGCAGAATGAATCTCCACAAAAGCCACAAAATCTAGAGGAACCTCTTCCCAGAAGAGTGGAGGTTCATATAACAGTAAATGGGGACTGAATGTGGAACGGGACGTTCGAGAAGAAGCACATACCAATGCTCATGTTCCTCTGACCTGAGTATTGTTCGAACAAACATGACCCATTTAACGACAGATATTTTCTTTATCATTTTATTTTTATTTTGTAGAAGAATTTAGCACCGAAGCCTGCACAAAAACAACACAACAGAACAAAAAACATTTAAATGAAGTCACACAGAAGAAGAAAAAAACAACACAGAACATTTTGCGAGATGAATAGTATAAATTCAAGTAAAAGAAATCACAGGCAGAGACTGAGGTGGAAATCTGTAAATATGTTAGATGTGATTATTATCATCATATGCCAACAGACGGTTTATTGGATTAGGTAATAAATCATCAGAAAATAAATGTAAAAAAAAATGTGTCCTGGTTTCTAATGAATGGATGCTGATGTACAGTATATCAGGCTGAAATAGTGACAAAGTGTATTATAATATCAAAATAAAACAAATAAGAACTTTTATCAAACATACAGTTTTAAGTGTTAGGCCACGCCCCTTTCCCTCAATCAGACCTCAAACTCTACTAGCTATAACTGTGTTTTCTTTTTCCTGTTTTTTTTGTCTGTGTTTATAGATAGCAGATATCAGATACAAACACACACAAAAACAAATCTGTCTGCTGAAAGAGTGATGAGAGAACTGAAACTCAATGCTAAATTGGTAGCTACTATATAAGCTTCATACTAGCTTTATTAACCTTATAACTGAACTTAAATAAAACTAATCAGTCATGAAAATGTTGTTTCAATATTTGTGTGTGTGTGTGTTTTATAAGTTTGCACACTTTGGTATAACACACTGGCTTGGATTTGACCCTCATGGTCTGTTCGACTCAAAAATTTGTACCAAATTCGTTTTTTGAATAAACTTTTCACTTTTTAAGTTACAGCTTTACCATAAATGTTAAAGCTAGCATCTCCATCAACGTATCAACAGTCACAGGTTACAAAGCTGTTACTATGGAAACGGTACACGTTAATATAAACGGAACTTTCGGACTAATTGGAATTGAGAACCGGACAGCGCCATGGTGCTGGAACAAGAAGGGCTTCGATCCCGGTATTAATACAGGGTAGGAAAAAGAAAAGATTTTATAGAATATCAATAGACATTTTTTAATTGTATTAAAATATATCCCTTATATAAAAAAATTATATTATATGCTACATGCGGACCGTCCGAGCCGAGGCCCGAATCGAGGTCGAAACGAGGCAAGACGAGAAGAGGCGAGACGAGATGAGCCTGTGTCAGTGAGGAGCGAGCGATTTCGGAGTGGACGATCGATCCGTGTGTCCTTCTCCTGCACCGCTGTTGCTACTGTTGTTGTTGTTGCTGCTGTTGTTGTTGCTGTTGTTGTTGTTGTTGTTGTTGTCGTCCCCCGACGCGACCTCGTTACCTACACAAACAAAAATGAATCAGTATAAAATTAGGACCAACCCGCAGTAGACACAGAGAAGGTTGTGAAGTTCGAATCCGAACATTAAACCCTGAAATTATCATTTAATATAAAAATCAATTAATCAATTATTTAATGAACAGTTGGTTTCTGTTCTCGCTAACATTATAGCAGCTATAAACACTCGTTCTGTCATTATCGTCCATATGGAGGGCAAAATGGTCCCTGTGAGTGGTCTGTTGCTATAGAAACAATAACGAGCTCTACCACAGGGTCTCATTATTGTTTCTGTAGCTGTTACAGAAAACCAATTGAACTTCCTGGCCAATCAGAACAGAGGATTTATCAGCACTGTGGTACAGGAGGTGTGTTAGCATAGTGGATGTATTGAAATAGCCTTATTACTTTATCACTAAGAATTTCAACCACAAATGATTAAAAGACCTTCAGATTGGCTACTGACCCTCGTGAGTCTTGAGCGCGTTGGCCATTTTTGCGAGGAACTTGAAGGTCAGACAGGCGCCTGTCTCTCTGTCACACAGTCCTCCTGCTTTACAGTTACAGGTTTGGCGACACTCGACTCCGTACGTCCCGTACATGCAGTCTGAGGAGAGAGAGAGAGAGAGAGCGAGAGAGAGAGAGAGAGAGAGGGGGTTTAATAGAACACCAAAAAATATTATTTTAATGAATAAACTTTTATTTTATATTATTTTTTTATTATTAAATTACTACCTTATTAATGTTTTATCTGATGTCACTTATTTTAAAAAGATTGTGTGATATGTTGAATTGGATGTTTTTATAACTTCCTTCAAAACTCATCAAAATGAAATTAAAAAAAAGGAAATAAATACAATTGTTTCCATTTTTTAAACAAATTTGACAATGTTCATTTAATGCCTCCAAAATTATAAGGAAATAAAACTGTTTAATTATTTTAATAAGGAGATTTTCTTTTGTTGTAATTTGTTTAGTTAATTAGATACATATTTTGAACAGGAAATCAGTTGCGTGTAAATTCTGTAAATCATTAAAACAATAAAACAAAACCATCTATATTTTTATATCTATGGACATCATGTGTAGCTTCATGTACCATCAAAGCCCTAATGGACCTCACAAACTTCTGGGTATGTATGCAGTCAGCTATGTGGAATTTTAATCCGATTATTAACAATGTCTCTCCATCTCTTCATCCATCCATCCATCCATCCATCCATCCATCCCTCATCTAACACATCTGGTACTCTTATCTATGTATTTTTATATTTGTTTGTTTTTTCTTTGTTTTCCTTTTATTTACGTAAAAGTTGTAAAATGCTAAACAAAATATTTAGATGTACTCCCAATGACGTCACCCGCGTTAGTTAATTGCTAAGTCACTGCAGTGAAAAAACAGTTAATATATAACGGATATGTTGATTAATGCACTTAATTTTGTTATTTGGTGTGTGTGTGTGTGTGTGTGTGTGTGTGTGTGTGTGTGTGTGCGCGTGTGTGATTTGAGTGAAGGAGAGAAACAGAGAGAGAGAATTCCAGGAGGAAAAAATGCATATGATTTATATTATGAACAGGTGAGCAAAGGTGTGTTGGAGTCCCACGCGCGCGCGCGCCCCGTGTCTCTTACCCCTGCACACGCCATACTCGTCCCCGTACTCGTCCTCGTCCTTGTAGAAGTCGCAGAAGAGTCCCGGGCCGCACTTGACCCCGTGCGCCCCTGACACGGTGCGGTAGCAGTGCTCCCCACGTCGCGCGGCGCACACGCGGCAGCAGCCGCAGTCGTCCAGCACGGTGCGCGCGCATCGCGTGGCGCTACAGCGCACGGGGTCGCACCGCTCGGGGCAGTTCACCGCGTACTTCACGCTCGTGCCCCACGCCGCCAGCTCGCGCGGCTCCAGCGCTACGAGCAGGGTCAGGAGTAGGAGACGACCACAGGGAAGTAGAAGAAGATGCGGCTGCTGGTGAGGAACATGCTGGAGGTGATGCTGCTGCTCCATGGCTGCTGTGATGCGCGGAATGGAACTCGAGCGCAGCAGCGACCGCGCGCTTTAAACACGCCGCGGCGGCTTCCTCAATCCGGGGCCGGTGATGCTGAGGATGCTCCGGTGCATGGAGGGGGGGTTTCCTCCACAGTACCAGGGTTGCCAGATTGTCCACGATGACCTCAACAAGTGCGATTTTTATTATAGTGCCATAATAAATGTGGAAATGCTGGAAATGCTTCTGCTGGAATCACATGTTTGAATATATTTTTGTCCATGAATATGCATGAAATTATCCCCATTAATTAACTGCTTTATTTCATAGTCCTTCTTTTTGGTTACGCTGCATCAAGGAGTGTCTGTATACGTTGGAATTTCTATCCAATCAGATCGCAGCCGTCACATCACGTGTTAACGTGGGCAAAATAATCCAGGATGAGGACTGTGGGCGCTTAAGTGTAAAGTCTAAACTGTTCAAAACTGTTGATTTAGCAAAATACGATTTTACAGCGCAGGGGTCATCTAGCAGGCGTACAACCATGTCAGCATTTCCACATCCTTCGATTGGATGGTCAGAGAGCGCACTAGTCAGAGCTCACAACCCGCATCTGTAGCAAACTGCACAAGCTCAAACATATTCATGTGGATTTAATAGCTGTTTTCTCATGCCACAATAACTCACAGAGAAGAAATGTATTTGGTCCCAGGTACATTTACATGACAGACTTTTAAAGAAATGCTGGAAAGAACAAAAAGTTCAAACAGTCGTTAAACTTTTGCGTTTTCTTTCCTGTAGAATTTGAACAAAAGATCTGCCTTCATTTCAAATTCACAGGAAAACCATAATGCACAGAAAAACAGAAGTGATTTGATAAGGTGAACATCAACGCTTCTGCTGGAGATGATGTATGTGGGAGTGCAGTTGTGGCTCCAGTGAAAGGAGACGTGTTGAATTGTGATCATTGGTAACATTAATTCTCACTGTATGTGATTCCTGTCTATGATGCAGTGCTCTGTTCTACTGCTTTCCATATTATTGATGGTTTCTGTAGACATCATGATGGTATTAAGAGGAAGATCGATGCAGGAAGAACATCACTGAAGGCCACTGATTAATGATAAATGTAATGTAATTAATGTAATAGAAAAACTGATTAATACAAATAAAACCAATCAATAATTTATTATTTATTTATTTGATGCATAACTTTTATAATAATAACAACAACAATAATAATAATAATAATAATAATAATAATAATAATAATAATAGTAATAATATTAATAACTTTTTTCAATATTAACAAGCGTCTTGCAAACAAAACCCAATATGGCAACCCTTCACTCAAACCCCTGCATCCACACTCACACACACACGCACACACACACACACACACACACACACACACACACACACACACACACACAAATCCAGGATTAAAGACCAGGATCCTGGTACAGAAAGTGATGTCACTTCTTTAGTTTAGGATGTTTGTTTGCACGACCCCCACCCCCCCCCACCCACCCTCAGACTCGCATTTCCGAATTCCAGATGTCATCATCCTAGGTGGAAGTTTTTTCTCCCATGTTTCTATTAATATCCTGAGAAAAAAAAAAAGAGATGAATGATGTACATCTGTATATTACTATTTTATATCTATATACACAGTTTATATATTGAATTATTTTGTGTTATTTTTGTATTTGATTCAAAATAAACACAGTATTTCTCATAAACACAATAATAAACACAAAATTTTTTTTTTTAATTCCCAGAAATCTGAGAACACTTTGGAAAAACATCTCCTGTTGTTCCCACATGTGATTATGGTCATTGTGTAAAGCATGTAAACAATAATGAGATCTGTACCGGTTTAAACTGGATTTGTTTGTTTCTTGTTTGTTTGCTGATGAATCAATAGGCACAAGCTGGTGAATTTATTACTTTGTTCCTGCTAATCAATCGCATGAGGTGGTGGAGAGGGAGATCACAGGAACCTGGAGACAGGACCGAATCACAAGATGGCGCTGTGGAATCACTTGTACGTCACCTGCAGTAATAGAACTACTACTATTACGATCATTATTATTACTGCTAAAGTTATTATATTAAAACCGCAAATACAGTAAACATTTTAAATATATTTATAACAACGTTAATCTGTTAAAATTCCACTTGCTGGTTCACCTAATGTAAAGTTACTAAAGTGCCCACCTTTATATGATCAATCAATCAATCAATCAATCAATCAATCAATCAATCAATCAATCAATCAATCAATCAACCAATTAATCGATTAATCAATTAACCAATCTAACAACCAATCAACCAATCAACCAGCTAATCAATTAATCAATTAATCAATTAACCAACCATTCAATCAATCAACACATACATTAATCAATTAACGCTAATGCTATATTATACTATGCTAATATTACATAAAAATACAATACTATAGTGTGGTAACACACCAGACTGGGCTAAACTGTTCTACAATGCATAAAAAGAATATATATATATATATATATATATATACATAAATACATACATACATATATACATTTACTCATACCGTATATGTATGTAAAAGTAAATTTACAAGTGCACCTAAAAGAATTAATGATGTTTTACATTAAAAAAAAGTGGCCACAGCAAATATCAATTTAATAAAATTTCCCCTTTTTTTGATCGTCTCATTAATTTTTTTTACGTTATTGTTACAATAATTAAGGGAGTCACGTGACAAAAGAACCAACGACACGCACCAGAAGATATAAGAGATGAAGCTACTCATTCTGTTTATCATCATTCGTCCTTAACTGCATATTGTCATTTTTTTAAATTATTGATTCTATAGTGAAAGTCAAAGGAACGAAAATGAACCAAATGACGCAAAAAAAAAGATTCAAAGAACCGAGTCACTAAAATGATTCGATCTTCCCATTATTCATCCTCAGCTCAGGAACATAAAGGATCAATGTTCAGAAATATATTTTTATTAAAGTAGGACACAAGAGAGTAAGTGTTTTTATAGGGTACGTCCTTAACGTTCTTTCTGATCTCCGGTGTCGCCGATTACCGTCCCGTCCGCGTGGTTATCGCGCATGCGCCGATGAACTCGGACCCCGCCGGTGCGCCGCGCGCTCCAACGCGAATTGCGCATGCTCCGTCTCCATGGCTGCGCTTCGGCCCGTGCCACAGTGCGGCGCAGATCCACAGGCGTGAACGGGAGAGCTAACAAGCTAACGGGCTAGCGGGCTCGGCTGTGCACCGGGCACCGTCTCTCTGTCTCACCGGCCGCAGAGTCGCACACACGCAGCTGTAGTTGTTTTCGCGACGAATTATTTATTCGGTAATCACAATAATAATAATTATAATAATAATTACCGGGATGCTAATTGGAGGAGGAGGAGCTGCGTGAAGCTCGCGTACAGGACACAGCGGCTGGGTGGGAATGACCCCGGGAGCCGCGCTGCTTCGAACCGTGTTCCGTCACACGTTCCGCTCGGTTCCGTAAGTCTTTTCATTCAGATTGAATCCGGATTAAATGAAGGACTATGTATTATGGGATGTCACTTCGGTTCTGTTGGTGTTTTTCCCCCAAATCCCTTTAATGCTAATGCTAATGCTAATCAGGCTAAAGGGAGCTGTCAGTGTCCCTGACCGCCTTCTGTCTCCTACAGCAGCGCTGCAGATTTATAAACAAACATATTTATTATATTTATTTATTCACTTTAATACACATCCGATTATACAGGAATGTCACATATTATGAGTGTGTGTGTGTGTGTGTGTGTGTGGCACATGTTTAACAGTTTTTAATCATGTGTCTATGTGCCTGTGTGTGTGTGTGTGTGTGTGTGAGATAAACTAAAAATATTCATGCACAATCATGTTCCATCAAAACGTTCCTTTCTAATCTTTATAGAAATCATAAGGAAGGAAAAAATGCCTTAAAGAATCCAGATTTGTTTCCTTTAAAGCGGCGATCAGTGATTTCCAAAAATTCATTATTTTAAAAAATTTATTTACGGCTTGTTTTTCGTTCTTCCGATGTTGCAAACGTTTGTGTTCAGCCCACTTTGTCGTTCCATCTTGTAGTTGATTGTCGTTATTTTTATACAGAAACACGAGATGTTGTGTTCTGGTCTAAACTCATAAACACAGCAGACCGAAATAGTAGAAGTCTGT
The DNA here is from genome assembly GCF_014805685.1 of Silurus meridionalis. NCBI lineage: Eukaryota > Metazoa > Chordata > Actinopteri > Siluriformes > Siluridae > Silurus > Silurus meridionalis. The sequence goes on along the minus strand of NC_060898.1, from coordinate 1,324,251 downwards.
TCTTTATACAAATATTATACGAAAATATACAAAATAAGTCAAATATGTTAAAATTTTGCTGCACGACAAGAGATTCAGGGGTCCAAGCACCTTTTTTTAGACTCAGAATCAGACTCAGAATATACTGAACAGTCGGACTCAGAATCAGACTCAGAATGTACTGAACAGTCAGACTCAGAATCAGACTCGGAATGTACTGAACTGTCAGACTCAGAATTAACAATCAGACTCAGAATCAGACTTAGAATCAGACTCAGAATGTACTGAACAGTCAGACTCAGAATCAGACTCAGAATGTACTGAACAGTCAGACTCAGAATCAGACTCAGAATGTACTTAACAGTCAGACTCAGAATATCCCAAGACTCAGAATAAACCATCAGACTCGGAATCAGATTTAAAATTAACCGTCAGACTCAAATCCTTCTGAACCGTTAATCTCAAAAGGTACTGAACCAAAACTTCTGGAATGTCAGTCTCAGTATATTCTCCAGACTTAAAATGTCAGACTCCGAATGCACTGAATTACCAGATCCAAAATTTTCTGATCCAAACTTTCTGAACAGTCAGACTCGAAACGTTCTGATATGTCAGATATTAAATCTCCTGAACTGAAATTGTTCCTCAAACACAAAACCATGGTGCTCAAAATAGTCACCAGCCTGGAAAATCACTGTCCCTTTAGACTCCATCTGAACCATCGTTCCAGAGCTACAGGTCCTCTCAAAAGGCACGTTGGTGCTTAGACCCCTTACGTAATCTCATGTATTAATACAACAAACTGACATAAACGAATATATCCGAGCCTCATTACTGGAATTAACACAACCCTCCACTGCAGAATTATGATTTTTTTTTACCCCTGCCCTTCTCCACCCCCGAAAGTCCCGACACCAAATCCGTCCCCGATGTATGAGGGTCTGGAGCTCTGCCGAGATTCTGACATCTCGTGAAATACGATCTGCGTCCCAGCAAAGTCAAAACCCCGGACCGCTCATGGGATCCACTCCCTCTGTCGCTCATGGCGGCGTAAATACCCCCGTTTACTCGTTCGCCAACAGCTGCTACACAATTTTAGAAATAAAAATAGATTTTCTGGAAGTCCTCCATTAAATTCACGACGTTCATCTAATCTAATTCCAATCTAATGTTCTGATAGTCCGTTGGGAACAAGGAGTGCATCAGACACTCATAACAGCATGTTCGGAAGTGTTTCGATTTCCATTAACTGCAAATCACAATGATTTGATCCTTTTAGTGTTACATTTTAATACTGTAGAACCTCCAGCAGGCAGCTTCCTGTTCTCACTTATGTTATAGCAGCTGTTATAAAGCGCTCGCACTGGAGACTCCTTCCTTTCTTTCTTCTCTAAACCTCCTTATGATTCACCAAATCAACAATTTTACACTTTTCTTTGTTAAATGATGTATATTTATGGTTATTGATTAAAACGTTTAGATCACGTGTCACGCCTGCGTCACACGTCCCGGTGAATTAGCTGTTATTAGAGTATAATAGTATAATAAGCTGAAATCCCACTGTGGGCTCCGTTTCCTTTTTTCCCACTCGCCGGCCGTAACCATTTAACACCGGTATTAATAGCGCCACGGGGTCCCGCACGTGCTCAGTAAAGCTAAATCTGAAATTATTACGAGGTTCACGTGTCGTGTAAATTCCTGGGTGCAGTCCACAGAGTGAGAGATCTAGAGAACGAGAGAGAGATCCAGAGAACGAGAGAGAGAGAGAGATAGAGAGATCTAGAGAATGAGAGAGAGAGAGAGAGAGAGATCTAGAGAACAAGTGAGAGATCTAGAGAATGAGAGAGCGAGAGCGAGAGATCTAGAGAACGAGAGAGAGAGAGAAGAGAGAGAGAGATCTAGAGAGAGAGAGATCTAGAGAACCAGTGAGAGATCTAGAGAACGAGTGAGAGATCTAGAGAATGAGAGAGAGAGAGAGAGAGAGATCTAGAGAATGAGAGAGAGAGATCTAGAGAACAGTGAGAGATCTAGAGAATGAGAGAGCGAGAGAGAGAGAGATCTAGAGAGAGAGAGAGAGAGAGAGAGAGAGAGAGAGAGAGAGAGAGAGAGAGAGAGAGAGAGAGAGAGATCTAGAGAGAGAGAGATCTAGAGAGAGAGAGAGATCTAGAGAACGAGAGAGAGATCTAGAGAACAGAGAGAGAGAGAGAGAGAAGAGAGAGAGAGAGAGAGAGAGAGAGAGAGAGAGAGTGAGAGATCTAGAGAGAGAGAGAGGAGAGAGAGAGAGAGAGATCTAGAGAATGAGAGAGAGAGATCTAGAGAACGAGAGAGAGATCTAGAGAACGAGAGAGAGATCGAGAGAGAGAGAGAGAGAGAGAGAGAGAGAGAGAGAGAGAGAGAGAACGAGAGAGAGAGAGATCTAGAGAACGAGAGAGAGAGAAAGAGATCTAGAGAACGAGAGAGAGAGAGAGAGAGAGAGAGAGGCGAGAGAGAGAGAGAGAGAGAGAGAGAGAGAGAGAGAGAGAGATCTAGAGAATGAGAGAGAGAGAGGGAGATGTGTTTCTGGAGTGAGGAATTCTGGATCATGTTCCTGTCAGATTTTATTTTATTATACTTTACTCTTTTTATTTGTATCTTATATCGTATTTGTTCCATGTTTACAAGTCACACAAGCGTTTCACTGTATGTCATGAATGTGACAGATACAATTTAATGATATTTTTATTGGCTATTAACCAGAGCAGGATGTGGAAGTGCAGGCTGAGATGATCTGAGTATCTGATACTGCATCTGAATCACAACCTCAGAAAACACAACAATAACACTCATAATGCAGCACCTTGGAAGTGGATTTTACACTAAATATTCACAATTATAGCTTTAATTCTAGATAATTAATGAGGTTGATAATAAATTAGTGCAATAAATTAATTGAAATGATTAGTGGAGTTTATATATTTATATATATAATTATTGATTTATTGTCATTTTGTTAATTACTATTCTTAAAGGAAATATTTAATAATTGTTTTTAAATTTTATTTACATTTATTTGAATGTTTTTTTGTGTGTGTATACTAAATAGTTTACTTTGGATGCTTGTGGTTGCCAGTTAAGTCATTTTAAAGTTAAAGTGTTTTAAATTTGAAATGATATTTTGGTTTCTTCTGTGGGAATTTGGAGGTTTTTTTGAGCGTGGTTGTAGCCACAGCTGTTGATCAGTATGTCTGATGTATTTATTTTTTTGCCCTCAGTTGTGTGCCCCCCGGGTGTGTGTAAGGATAATGCTCAGCCATGGTGCCTTGTCAGACCCACGTCATGCTGAAGTGGCAGGAGCACCTGAACAGTTCCTGGGCGGCGGAGGACAGCACGCAGACCGCCACTCGGGGTGGGGCCTCCTATCTCTATGCCAAACTGCTCCACCACAAGGAGGCTCTGGCTCTGGCGCTGCCCGTTCAGGACCTGCTCGGGCCACGTCTTCCCGACTTCCAGCACGACTCCAGCGCCAATGAGGAACGCGACGAGTACCTACAGGCCCTCCTGCGGAGCCAGCGCTGCCTCGGCCATCGCGTCCTCGCACACTGGCCCTTCTCCATCTCTCTGCATCAGCGTCTGGTGGCACTGCAGAGGATCTACTACGCCCTTCATACCAAGTACCATGACCGCTTCCGCAATCCTCCTCCGCCTCAGGCGGGATCCTCAACTACAGACGGGGGCGCTCTGGAGCCGGTTTCCGATCCGCATCAACCGGGCGTCCGAGGGAGGACGACATCGGGAACGGATGTTCTGATCGAAATGGGCGTGCGGACGGGACTGAGCCTCCTGTTCGCACTGCTGAGGCAGAACTGGCAGCGCGGAAACCTCGAGGACGTCACCTTGTGCAACGACGTCCTCAGCACGGCTCGGTCAGTGCTCTCGGCCCTGCCGCCGCTCTCACTGGCGAACGAGAACAAGATGGCGCCTGTGGGGCTGGAGTGCATGGCACAGGTGGGCAACTTTCTGAAGAAGACGGCTGTGAGCGGGCGAGGGGCGGATCCGACCGGGCGCCGCCTGGCACTGGAACTCCTGCTGAGCATCGGCGTGCAGAGAGGAGCTCTGCGCTTCCTGCTGGAGTGGGTGGAGGTGGCACTCGCCGCTACGTCTTCATCTACATCTTCCTTTTCATCTTTAGATCCTTTAGCCGTCAGCTACGAGCTCATCGCTCAGATCCTGCAGCAGATGAGACAGTGCTCGGTACGTACTTTTAGAATAAAAATGATAATAATTACTATAATAATAATCAGCTGTGATTTCTAATAAAAAAAACATTTTTTTTACATTTTAACAAATAATTTACCAGAAAAATATAAATAAATAATTTTTTAATAAATCTTTTTATTCTACTTTCTATTTTTTAAAATTATAAATATATATTTTTATTAATTCATAAAATAATAAATAATAATAATATAATAATATGATAATTAATGCTTTTTTTTATTTTTATACATTGTTGGAGATATCTTGTACCCAGCCAGTGTATTCAGACGCTTCTAGGAAAAGATCTATCGATTCCTATGACAATTTATCACGATATCGATACACTATGACAGTATCGCCCGGTCCTACCTGCAATCTTTGAGAATCCAGAGTTCTTATGTTACTCAGGATCACACTGATGCAGATCAAATCACAGATGTGTAGCTAATGGACACCATGCGGTATTCATAATGGATGATTTTTACACACACTCTCTTTCTCTCTCACACACACATACACACACACACACACACACACACACACACACACTTCCGCTCAGTTTCTCCTCTCTGAAGCACTTTGTTCTGCATTAACACTGTTGGTGAAGCAGGAGGATCACACGCCCTTCCACCGCTACTTATCTTCTCTGAACATCTCTCCATACTCCAGCTCCGCTTCTTCACGTTCTTGGCTCTCACCCAAATCCTAAAAGCTTCTGGCTGGAGCCGACTGTCCCTTCGCTCAGATCTGCTCACGTCTTAATCAATAAAAAACACTTGGGCCACATCCCAAAGTCCTTCATCATGTAGCACTTAAATAAATTAGTTTATCTTCTTTTTTATTTTTAATACATTAATAAACCTTGTTGGTTTTTTTCCAGCAGCTCCAGACCCCTTCAGAGTCTCTCTCTTTCTCTCTCTCTCTCTCTCTCTCTCTCTCTCTATATATATATATGTACTCTCTATTTGCTCCTAAACTCTACTTTTCTGGAAAGATGTTCCACTTGATTTTGTGAAGATTTGTGCTCATTCAGCCACACGAGCACTGATTACAAGGTGAGAAGGTGAGGAGGCCTGGGGGTGCAGTCAGTGTTCACATTCATCCCAAAGGTGTTCAACAGGAGATCTTCCACTCCATCCCATGTAAAACAGATCTTCATGGAGCTTCATTGTCCTGCTGGAACATGTTTTGGACTCCTAGTAAGACAAAGAGAAATCGAAGGTTCTAAATGCAGATTTTTAGCATCGGATATTACAGATGTTATCCTGAAGGATCTGAGTGTGGAGGTTTGCTGCTAATGGCATACGATCTCATCCTTATTTCTCACCACATGCATCCGAGCAGTAAACTGCACCGCACTCACCACAGCCGAGTCTCTCTGCGCTCGTACAGCTCGTCTTCAGATCGATTCTGTGCATGCGTTCAGTCCATCAGTGGGAAAGTTTCATCATATCAGAATTACGCACGTGAGGAGAGCTTGCATCACATAACCCAGACTGCTCCTGGAATCATAAAGACTCATCCTGCCGATCATCTCAGGAATTAGGACACAGAAAGTTCTTCCCCAAACTGCTCCTGTGCACAAAGCCAGCTCCATAAAGATCTGCTTTCCTTTGGTTGGAGCGGAAGATCTTCTGCTATTGAGCTCTTAACCCTATTGAACACCTTTGAGATGAATGTGAACGCTGACTGCACCCCAGACCTCCTCACCTTCTCACCTACATCACTACCTGACTTTACTATCACACTTGTAGCTGCATAAATCTCCACAAAATCTCTACAAAATCTAGTGAAACATCTGTATTATTCTGGAAAATAAATCTACACCTCCTACTTAAGGAGATGTTGGAGATGATGCAGTATCTTGGATCCCAAATGCTGTTACTGTAAAATGATAACACGGTAAAGTTGCCATTATAGAAAATAGATCAGCGGATTCTGACCAATCAGAATCAAGAACGGTTTGGGGTATAGAGCATTTCAGATTTTCTTGTTTTCAGAATCTGCTGTTATTCGACGTCACGCTGTTTTTGTTTGTTATTTACGTTCGCAGGGTTTCCGTGGCGACCTCATCCACACTCAGGTGCTTAAGAAGGACGCAGATGGACTCTGCAGTCTCTCCCATGTAGCACTGTGTCTCCTCGAGGAGGTGTGTGTGTGTGTGTGTGTGTGTGTGTGTGTGTGCTTGTTTTTGGCCTCCATTAAAGCCTCCATCTGTTTCTGTATGTTGGCAATTGTAGGAGCCTTTGATGTTTTTAAGTGATAAAATATTTAATATCAAAAGAATTAAAACTGCATGAATATAAAAAAAGTGGATTATTTCAGCATGTGGTGTAATAAATGGATCGTGACATCATTTCATCACGATATCAGTATTTTATATCGATACATTATCCGTTTATTTCCAACTTTCTTTCTTTAGTTGGAAAATTACCTTTTTTTTTATATATATATTTTTATGAACATTATTGTAGATCTGTTAAATAGGTTTCGACAAATTTTGTCCATTTATAAGAAAATAAAAACATACAAGCACTCATTAGTGGACAAAAAAAATCCAACACCACTTTTACACAAATTCGTGATAGACAAAAAGAAATAAAATAAATAAATAAATAAATAAAAGCTATTTATGATTTAGCCTAATTTGGTTTCTTTCTATCTTTCTGTTTGTGTGTTTCAGATCTGCTCTCTGGCCTCCAGCTGCCTGAGCTCGTGCAGCACGGGGACGTCGTGTCCCGGCTCGGAGGCCGACGCCCTGGTGAAGGTGTTTGTTTGGGGCAGTAACAGCAGCCACCAGCTGGCCGAGGGAACGCTGGAGAAAATACTCCAACCCAAATTGGCCCAGGGCTTCAGTGATGCACAAGTGGTACAGTCCGACATCACAGTGATGTTTCAGTTTAAACTTTTGGGTCCGGGATGTTAGTTCCAGCTAGCTAACAGCTACAGTTATCGTTTTCTTGCGTGCAGATAGAGGCGGGGCAGTACTGCACGTTCTCCGTCTCGTCAGAAGGCTCCGTCAGGGCTTGCGGGAAAGGCAGCTACGGCCGTCTCGGCCTCGGAGACTCCAACAACCAGTCGGTCCCCAAAAAGCTGGTGCTGGATCCTCCACGCTGCATGAGGAAGGTGTCTTCATCCAAAGGCTCAGACGGACACACGCTGGCCGTCACGCTCGAGGGAGAAGTATTCAGCTGGGGGGACGGAGACTACGGAAAACTGGGACACGGGAACAGTGCCACCCAGAAATACCCCAAAATCATCCAGGGACCCCTGCTGGGGAAGGTGAGGAGGAGGAGGAGGAGGAGGAGGAGGAGTCCTCCTGTAGCCTGTTTTATTACACAACCACACAACCAGGTTTAGTTCATGCACTGTTGGTGTAGAAGTGTCATGCCAAAGCACTACTTCTGCAGAAAGTATTTGCCCCCCGTTCATTGATAGAGTGTCCAAACAGATCTGTTTATGGTACCCATAATGCACTGCACCGAAACGCTGGTGTAATCTTCATCACTAGTGTAAAGTAAAGAGCACGTTTAAAGCCCAGTTGCTGTAGTGGACGTGGTGTAGAGGAGGAGGTTCTGGTACTGATGATGTTCTCCTGCTGCATGCAGGTGGTGGTGTGCGTGTCTGCTGGATACAGACACAGTGCAGCCGTGACTAACGATGGAGAGCTGTACACCTGGGGAGAGGGAGACTTCGGCCGCCTCGGTATACCTCTCTCCCTTCTTCTTTTCTCTTCCATTTTCTTCTCTTTCTCTTTCTCTTGTTCTCCCGTTCTCTTTCTCCCTTTGCCCCTCTCTTTTACTCTACCACTTTAAATATACATTTCTTTATTTCTCTATCTCTCCCCCTCCTCTCCTTCTTCCTCTCTCTTGGAAAATATCACTCTCCTCTCTCCATCCCTCCATCTCTGTAGGACACAGTGACAGTCACAGCCGGAATGTTCCGACCTTGGTGAAGGACATCAGCGGCGTGGGCCAGGCGGCGTGCGGAAGCTCACACACCATCGCCGTGGCTCAGGACGGACGTGTCGTCTGGTCTTTCGGAGGCGGAGACAACGGTCAGTTACACAACACACACCGTCCACTTCACACACCGTCCACTTCACACGTCCCTCGCTGAGATAAAAAAAACGTGTCAATATGGATGTGATAAAGTAACAGTTATGCACATTCATTCCCCGGAGTTTTTTTTGTTTCTTTCGATAAATGTGTCTTTTGTTCCTGAAGGATCATCATGTCTCCATTTCTCCACATACTCATTTGGCTAATTTTCTTATTTATTTTTATTTTATTTATTTCGCAGGTAAACTGGGACACGGAGACACAAACCGTGTGTATAGACCCAAAGTGATCGAAGCTTTGCACGGCTTCATCATTAGGAAGGTGTGCGCTGGAAGTCAGTGCTCACTGGCCCTTACTTCTGCTGGACAGGTACACACACACACACACACACACACACACACACACACACACACACACACAAATACACACTCACACTTATAATTGCAATTCCCTAAATAAAATAAACCCCCTTGTGGATAAGTGTCAATGCAGCCTAATACTAACTTGCTATGATGTGTGTGTGTGTGTGTGCGCACATTGCAGGTGTTTGCCTGGGGCTGCGGTTCATGTCTAGGCTGCGGTTCGTCTGAGACGACGTCGCTCCGTCCCTGCTTCATTGAGGAGCTAAGCGTCACTAAGATCATAGACATCTCATGTGGAGACAGCCACTGTCTCGCTCTGTCTCACGGTCTGTGTGTGTGTGTGTGTGTGTGTGTGTGTGTGTGTGTTATTTACAGCAAATGATGCAAATGATTGAGAGATTTATATATATATATATATATGTATATTTTCTTAATTGAGATTTTGTTTATAGAAAACGAAGTGTACGCGTGGGGTAACAACGCCATGGGGCAGTGCGGTCAGGGCCACACGTCGACGCCTATTACCAAACCAAAGAAGGTGATCGGTTTGGAGGGCGTGTCCATCCAGCAGATCACAGCGGGGACATCTCACAGCCTGGCGTGGACCGCCGTCCCCACAGACAGGTATGACCATCTTCACCAGGGCAGCTGGAGACACACACACACACACACTCACACACACCCATGTCAGTTAATGTGCACTTCACCACTAAGGAACTCTGGCTTCTGATTGGTCAGAAGGTGCTGAATTATTTTCTGTAGCAGTAGTAAACAGAATATTTTTGAGACTAAGGTTGCAAAATTCTGGGAATTTCATGAGAATTAACAGGAATAAACTGGAAATGTACAAACTTGCAGGTGAGCCAATAACAGGGAAGTTAAATGTATAAATTAATAATCTGGCAGGATCATTCTGGTTAAAACAACCTGATGTAGTGCAATTGAATTTCTACTCTGAGCATTCATCAGTCACATGCACACTTACTGCAGGGCTCCTGAGGCCACGCCCCCTACATGCCCTGTGCATTCCTCCATAACAGAACACACAGCATTTCTTCAATCCTGCACACAAAATCATGTAAAAAAAAAAAAAGTCCATCTGGGTGATCATTCACAAAATTACACACATATTACATCATTTTCATGTTTTAAACTTCATTGTGCTGTGTGTAAGCTATTGTGTGTTTGTGTGTGTGTGTGTGTGTGTGTGTGTGCAGGCAGCTTGTCGCATGGCACAGGCCGTTCTGTGTGGATCTGGAGGAAAGCACGTTCACGTTCCTGCGCAACTTTTTGGAGCGCTACTGTGACAGCATCAGTGAAGACACGCCACCTGCACCCTTTATCTCCAAGAGGTGTGTTTGTATATGTATATATATCTACATGTAAATACACACACACACACACACACACACACACACACACTCAGAGGGTCATCCCCATGTCCTTCCTTCCAAACCTCTGTTTTCTCATCTTGTCTGTCCTCCAGGGAGCATCATCAGTTTGTGCTGCTGTGTATGAAGCTTCTGTCCATCCACTTGTCTCTGGCCCACGCTGGAGGAACCGGGGCCATGGTGCTCGGAGCTCAGGGGAGACCCATCCGTAACCTGCTCTACAGACTCATCGACTCCGATGTGCCCGACACGCTGCAGCAGGTCCACCACCCGTCTCCATCTTCTCGTTTTACTTTCTGTCTGGATTTATTGATAGGATTTCTGTCGCACGCAATTAATTCATTATTAATTTTAATTAATAATAAAAAAAAATAGGAGTTTAATTTATCAGTGCATTAAAACTGCGACTTCATCATCTTCGAAATTATCTTAGGCAGAAGTGGTCATTAAAAAAAAAAAGAAAAAACTTTTTTCTTTCTTTCTGTGGTACCAAATGATCCAGGGTTTGGTACCAGCCAGGGGCCCGGTGGTTGAGGACCCTCGTCATTAGAAATAAAACACTTTATGATTGAAGGGTTTTTCACCATGTCTCACCTCTTGGGGGTGGAGACTCTAGTTAGAGGTACAGAAACCAGGACCATGTGTCTGAGTCTCAAATCTGAGTCTCTAATGAGTCTACAACAATAAACATTACAGAGCAGCAATAAAACACTGCAGGACATTCAGATGTAGGAAAATAACCCATACCACTTCCTCCCTGAGTGTGTTTCTGACCCGACCACAATGTTTCTGACCCGACTACACCGAGTGTGTTTCTGACCCGACTACACCGAGTGCGTTTCTGACCCGACTACACCGAGTGCGTTTCTGACCCGACTACACCGAGTGTGTTTCTGACCCGACTACACCGAGTGCGTTTCTGACCCGACTACACCGAGTGTGTTTCTGACCCGACTACACCGAGTGCGTTTCTGACCCGACTACACTGAGTGTGTTTCTGACCCGACTACACCGAGTGCGTTTCTGACCCGACTACACCGAGTGTGTTTCTGACCCGACTACACCGAGTGTTTCTGACCCGACTACACCGAGTGTGTTTCTGACCCGACTACACCGAGTGTTTTATTTTTTGATACCTGTAGAAGGTTTAAGATGTCTAATTTCTGCAGTTAAAATGTTTTGTGTGTGTGTGTGTGTGTGTGTGTGTGTGTGTGTGTGTGTGTTTAGGCGGTAATGAACACGCTATCGATCGGGGCGTCTCTCTTGCTGCCTCCTCTCAGGGAGAGAACTGAACTTCTGCACTCACTGCTACCTCAGGGCCCGGAGAGCTGGGAGAGTCTCTCTAAAGGACAGGTATACACACACACACACACACACACACAAATACTCAGAGTTTTCAGTCAGTCACAAAAGTCATGGATCAGAGTCAGGAACAAGAGCTTCGGATCGAGTCAGGAGAGAATCTCGGATTCAGAGTTGGGACGAGACTCTCGGAATCGGAGTCACAGAAGGAAGTCTTCAATCGGGGTCTTAAGTCAGAATATAGATTAAAAATCTACAATAAAAAAGTCATAACATTTAAAAATCCCAACATCGAGTCAAACTGATGATCCAAAGTCAATAAAGATAAAACTCAGGTCTTGAATCAGTGTCATGAGAGTCATGTATTCGAGACTCGGGTCAGAGGTCCACATGAGAGTCATGTATTCTAGACTCGGGTCACATGAGAGGCAGTGAATGTAAAAGTTTATTTGTCCAAATCTGAATCATTACTGGTGCATTGAAACAGTGTCTCTGCTCTCGTCTCCAGCGTCTACAGTTGGACATGGTGCTGAACAGTCTCCAGGAGCAGAGCCATGTAGCCTCCCTGCTGGGTTACAGCTCTCCAGGGGAACTCGGTGCCAACCTGCCTCAGCCTGCCTCACCTGAGCGGCCTGTGGCCCCCACTACCTCCAGCACAGACGCCCAGGACCACCTGCACCTGGCTGAAGTGCTGCTCAAGACCCTCCTGCTGAGCATCGGCTTCTACACGGTCAGTGAGGAACCTTTTTTTAATGAAAGATTTTTCTTCACAACCGCTTCATACGTGTTGATAGTTGTGTTCGGGTGTAGGAGCGTGCCTTCGGTGAGCTGGAGAAAAACAGCGACAAGCAGCAGTCCAGTCCAGCTCAGAAACAGACCGAAGCTCCTTCTCACTTCCATCACCTGCTTTCAGCGCTGCAAAAACACCTCCTGGCCCACTGCTACATCTACACTGACACTGAGGTGCTCACCTCGCTTTATTATCTTACTGAACATCCTGAAGGTCACATCCGGCACGTTCTCTAATCTAAACCTGTTCCTCTGAGTGCAGGACGATGGCAGCGTGATGTTGCTCCATAAGCACCTGTGTCTGCTTCTACCCTACGCCGCAGAGACGTTCGGGAGGTCCAGCGTTCTTCTGGAGGAAAGCTCCCTGGACAAGAGCGTCATCAATAAACTACACAGTAAGAAGGAACGAGAAGGAGAACCGAAACAGAAACACTGCAAGCTTGGTGACTGGTGCAATTTGAGTACAAATTGTGTGTGTGTGTGTGTGTGTGTGTGTGTGTGTGTGTAGCGGTGCTATATGGTTCCGTAGCAGGCAGTATCCTGTGTCAGGTGGTCTATTCTCTGCTTCTGCTGCCCCTGGACATGGTCAGACCGCTCGTCCCTCACCTCATGTCTCTGCTAGGACACCTGAACGATTTGAATGTCCACCTTCCCGACACACACCTGCAGGAGGAGCTGGAGCTGCAGGGGGTGAACACATCACCTGGTAAACACACACCAAACACACTAGGCTGGTTAAATAATATATAAAATCATTTATATATAAATTTAATTTTTTATTAATAAAACATTTATTTTATAATACTTTATAATATTTATAATACTTTCATTTATTATATTGTGTGAAAAAAAAATGTTGGATGTTCTTTAATTCCAGATGTTTCGGAGCTGACCGATCACGCCCCTGAGGCTCAGCGTGACTGGGCGTGGCTTCTGGACCTGGAAAGAGCCGTGGCATTGGCGATCGGTCGATGTCTGGGAGGGATGCTGCAAGGGCCGCCCCCTACTGCCCAGGAGAAGATGGCCGACTTCTGGCTGAATAACCCGCTCCTGAGGAACGGCCTGGAGATGGACTTCGAGCAGCTGGGTAACACTGCAGAACATGTCTCTACACAGAGTTTCACTAAACTGTACCTGCTTCTGTCTTTTAAACAGAAAGTAAATACTCGCTACTAAAGGTAGAAAAAGGGTTACCAGAAATGGTACAGGTTAGTAGCCAAAGAGGAACGTGACCATCAGATTTAGTCTCGTTTACTCTTATAATATCCTCCACTCTTCTGGGTAGATGTTCCATTAGATTTTGCGGATATTTGTGCTCATTCAGATACCATGATGTGTGCTAGTAAAGTGAAGTGATGTAGGTGAGAAGGTAAGGAGGCCTGGGGTGCAGTCAGAGTTCAATGGAAGTGAAAATGGAAGAATTAGGAGAAGAAGTGTGGGGTGAAATATTCAAAAAATGAGGGAATAAAAACAGGACAGTGGAGCTGCAGGATGGAAGGAAATAAATAACGACCCTGAAACTCCCTCAGCTGGAGTCATGCTGCTAGATCTCCTGTAGGGTTACCAGGTTCTGGTTCTTCACGCAGATTCAGCCATGAGCTGGCTGACGGAGGCGGTGCTGCTCGGATGCGGAGACGCCAGGCTGGCCGACCTCCATTTCTCTGAAGAGAACGGCGCGCTGTTGGAGCTAGCACTGGGTTCCTCACGAGAACCTGCGAGCGGACTCTGGAGGAAGATGAAGGAGTACGCCGTCAGCAGAGGTACACGAGGAAGGATAACCTCAATATGCACACATGAGCAACACATCACTTTTTTTTTTTTTTTATCCATTTCAGGTTACATTTAATGTTATGGAGGATGCATGAAACAAGTTCTCACTTTTTTACAGCAGCTACAAATGGATAAGAATTTAACGGTTATGAATAAATGTCACACCTTCCTTTCTGGTACTGAAGACTTCATGAAAATGTGTGTGTGTGTGTGTGTGTGTGTGTGTGTGTGTGTGTGTAGACTGGGATGGCAGCAGTGCAGTAGGAGACGGTTTGTTGGAGACGGTGTGTCGCTGCAGTCTCGCCGCTTTGCTCAAACACACCGGTCTTCAGGACGAGGCCTACTGGCAGGACAAGTGAGACACACGTCTCTCACACACACACACACACACGCCTGGTATGCAGGTTTGACTGTACGTGTGTGTATTAAATTCCAGGTACGAACCGTGTGAGATGCTGATTGAGATCTACGAGGTGGTGTATAAGATCCGCAGCACTCTTCTGGCTAATAAAGAGAACACGGGACACACGGCAAACCCACAGCCGGCTCCTGTGATCAAACAGGTACACACGCGTCTCTCACACGTGTCTCTTACACACGTGTTGCACACACACGCCACATAAACATAGCTCAAACACACATCACACAAACACATCCCACACACATCACACACACACATCTTGTGTAGACGTTTCACTCACATCTCATACACACACGTCTTACACACATCTCATACGCACACGTCTCTCACACACACACATCTTGTGTAGACGTTTCACTCACATCTCATACACACACGTCTTACACACATCTCATACGCACACGTCTCTCACACACTTCTTACGCACATATCGCACACCTAACACACGCGGATCACGCACGCATCTCGCACACACGTTGCAGACACACGTTTCACATGCATGTCTCACACACACACATAACACACTCATCTTGGACATCCCTAGAAAAGGTACTTGTGAGTGAAACACATTGTCTAGTCATTGAAAAAGTTCAACGTCTCTGTGTGTGTGTTTGTGTGTGTGTGTGTGTGTGTGTGTGTGTGTGTGTGTGTGTGTGTGTGTGTGTGTGTGTGTGTGTGTGTGTGACGACGCAGAGTTCGAGTGACACACACAGCCTCGATGAGGACACACACGAGTGCAGCAGCTCCGAAGAGCAAGCAGCAAGAGAGATCACACACACCGCAGAACACAACCAGGACGAGCCGGCCGAAGACGAGACACCCAGCATCAGTATGTACCTGCCGGGTAAACACACTGTTTTCTGTGTTTACACACACACACACACAGACACGACGCAAACATCACTGAACTGTGTGTATTACTGGACATCTAATGTGTGTGTGTGTGTGTGTGTTTATATTTTTGTATCTTTTTGTATATCTGTGTGTGTATTTGTTTGTGTGTGTGTGTATATACACGTGTGTATTTGTAAATATGTATATCTGCGTGTGAAACTGGTGGGTGTGTGTGCCAGCAGAGGTGCTGCAGTGTTTCTTGGCCACGCGTGAAGCCATGCAGCTGCAGCAGAACGAGACGGTGTACGAGTCGTCAGGCACCAGCACTCTGCCCAGCACCTCGGAGAGCCCGGCTACCCCAGACAGAGACACGCCCACCCATGTGCCCTTCAACTCCGTCTGCCAGCTGCTCATAAAACGCTGCCTCTTTCTGCTGCTGGGGGTCCGACCCGCCTGGCACGACCACAGTCAACATGCAAACAACACTGATACTAGGTGTGTGTGTGTGTGTGTGTGTGTGTGTGTGTGTGTGTGTGTGTGTGTGTGTGTGTGTGGTATTTTTTATTACTTTTTATTAGCTCGCTATCCGTTAACGAGATGAACGTTTCCATAGAAACGGCTTATTTTCGAGTCGTAGACGCTGCCATCTTGTACTCATGCATTACATATTGATGAAAGATGGACACATGTGTTTATTTAAAGTCTGATATCTCGATCGTCTCTACAGGAAGTCTGAAGCGGAAAACATCCGAGTGGAGTTCTTTCATCTTTCCAGCAGCAGGAGACCGAGTGAGAGAGAGGTACGGAAGATCTGCCCTACAGCACCCTCAGGAAATATGAGGAACGAATGAAGCTTCTTTCTTTGCTCATATTCCCCAGTATACTATACAGACAAAAGTATTGGGACACCTGACTTTTCCACCCTGATGTGTTTTTTCCGAAATGTAGCATAAACTTGGAGAAACACAATTGTATCGGACGTCTATCAGATGCTGTAGCATGAAAATTTCTCTTCACTTAAACTAAGAGACCTAATCCCAAGCTAGCTCCATGAAGATTTGCTTTACATGGGTTGGACAATATTGAAGATCTTCTCCCATAGAGCTTGAACGTTAGTGAACACCTTTGAGATGAATGAAAGTGCACCCCAGGCCTCCTCACCTCACCTCACCTCACCTCACCTCAACTACATCAGTACCTGACTTTACTAACACCCTTGTGGCTGAAAGAATCTACAGACATTTCCTAAAAATCTAGTAGAACATCTTCCCAGAAGAGTGGAGCTCATTATAACAGCGAATGTGGATTGCGTGAGGAACAGAAAGTTAAAAAAAGCAGCACATATCAATCTTATGGTCAGGTGTCCACAAACTTTTGTCTATGTAGTGTTTGTGTGACACAATTATTGGCACCCTTCCTTGACCAATCTCCATCAACCATTAACATTAGACTGATTTATTGACTTCATAGACATGTATTTTTTTCTGTTTTTTTTTTTTTAGTTATTTGGTTTATTAATTATAATTTATGTTTGATTTCTCTGTTTTCAAGACTTCAGATCTTTCCAGGAGCTGCTCCGGATCTGTAAAGAGTAAGATGGGTAAGTTCAGAAATCTTGTCAAAACTCAATTATTAAAGATTTATATAAAAATCATCACTATTGTGTATTAGTGTGGAGTGTTTGTTTATAAGCCTGATAATCAAAAGAATGGGAGGAAAATACCCATAAAATTCGCCTTTAGATGTCGTTATTAAGTTACAGTTGTAGATTAGATTGGATGTATGTTATAGTGTGTGTGTGTGTGTGTGTGTGTGTGTGTGTGTGTGTGTGTGTGTGTGTGTGTGTGTGTGTGCGTGCACGCAGGGCTGCCGTTGTGTTCACTGGGCATCATGAAGGACGCGTGGGAGAGATTAAGGCAGTGTATCAGTCCTGATACGGCGCTCAGCTCAGCAGCTGTCAGCTCACCCATGATCGACCAGGTTACACACACACACACACACACACACACACACACACACACACAAGCATTTTATTTCTAATGATCATATTTATTTTAATTAAAAATTATACCAAATCTTTAACCATAGTTTTTTATAATTAGCATTTATTTACATATGAATAAATCTCTCTCTAGAAATCTTCTACACATCAACATTACGTTTAATATAATATATTAAATATATACTGTATATATATATATATATATATATAGTTGTTACAATTTTGAATGGGTGTGTATGTTTATTGGTTTTTTTTAAATAGACATGATTGTAGGAGGGTGTGTGTGTGTGTGTGTGTGTGTGTGTGTGTGTGTGTTATATTAAGGTCTAGGTTATTTTCTGGAATGTTATTGTCGCATGTAATTTGCTCTTTGAAAGGCAATATATAAAAATATATACTCATATAATTTTGTGCTTGCTGTAGGTGTTCCACTTCCTGTGTGGGAGTCTGGTGAGGACTTCGGCGTTGGTGGAGAGGGAGGCGTGTGTTCAGGCCGATCCTAAAGCCATCACGCTGGCCATGGCCCAGCAGCAGAACAGAGCTGAGGTCAGTCACCACTCCACAGTGGAGTCACAGTTCATCAGCATGTTTTATACGACAGAATTGCCACATAATAAATTCCATCGTTGTTATAAAATCACTTCTTTCTCATGTTCCTCGTCACCGTCACCTCTGGATTTTCTATTTGAGATCCAAATCTAAATTAAGAAAATTTTGTAAAAGATTTTAATGTTATAAAATTATTTGCATTGAAACTCACGTTTTTTCGTCGCAGGTCCGAGTCGAGGCCTTGCGTCAGATCTCTTCTTTCCTGGCTGAGATGGAGGAGAAGACGGAAGGCTGTACATTGCCTCCACGCTTTCCGGGTCTCCTGCAGTCGGTGCAGCTACACTTCCTGTCAGGTTGTTTCGGTCTCGGGGCTCCGGTGGCAGGAAGTGCGGCGACGCCCACGGACACGATATACCACTACACAGTAAGAACACGAGCCAATCACACACCTGTTATAAAGCATTGTGCGCAATTAGTCTGTTGAGCATTGTGTGTGTGTGTGTGTGTGTGTGTGTGTGTGTGTGTGTGTGTGTGTAGGCTGGAACTCAGTCTGCCACTATGAGCACCCAGAGAGAGCTCCAGGACACAGCACACACTCTCTACCAGCAGGTGGTGCGTGTGCTCAGGCAGAAGGTGGTCATGGAGAAGAAGCAGACGGGTAAACCAAAGGCTTTATTTTTCTTCATGATCTACATTCTGATTGGTCGAAAGGTTCCAAGTAATTAACTGTAGCTGTAGGTCGTTAGCGTTTCCAGAGCAACCGCAGATTGCATTGAAATGTTGAATTTCTTTAAGGAGATGTCTAATAAGTTACACATTAATGGACGGAGACTCCAGCATCCGCACTTTGTACCAATTAGAGGCATATTTGATATTTAATTTGAATTCTGACCTCAGCTTTTTGTGATTTTTCGGTTCATTCATAATTTTAAAAGAGGGCAATAAGAGAAGCTGTTGAGGAAGCGACTGGTCATAGTGTTCCTCAAAACGTTCCTCAGTTTTCACCGTGTCTTTTTCCGATTTAGGTTCTTGCCAGCAGCTGCTTCTGGCCGCCGTATTCGCTCTGAATTTCCGTTACGAGCCAGAGGATCTGGTGCTGCTGGTCCGCAGTGGAGTGCTCGAGCTTCTCTCGGCTCTCACTCAGAACGCCTGTGTGCTGGTGAACCACCGCTGGCTCACCTCGTCCGTCTCGGCCAACGCTCTGATGAGTGGCGCCGCGAGGCTCGCGTCCGCACGACTGCTCCAGAGTCTTGTCATAGCGGCCAGGTAAGAACACTCGCTCACACGCACGCACACACACACACACACACACACACACACACACACATGTGTGTTTTTAATGTATGCTTTACTTAATAGTATAGTGTAGAGAAATATATCTAGAATGGTAATGTATATTCTTTGTGTGTGTGTGTGTGTGTGTGTGTGTGTGTGTGTGTGTGTGTGTGTGTGTGCGTGGGTGTGCCCGTTTACGTGTACACCAGCTCGTGTGAGGGCTCCTTGCCGCTGGATGTGTCTCAGGCCCTTTTGGATGTGATGTGTGAGCAGCTGCAGGGTCTCTTACACACCTACCACCAGCAGGAGGCGCTGGAGAGCAGCACACAGTGTGAATTAGAACACAACCCTGCCAATACAGAAACCAAGCAAGAGAGTGAGTCGAAAACATTTACCCCCCATTTATACATCCTACCCCTAATCTTAATACCCTACCCCCATTTATATATCCTACCCTAATCTTAATACCCTACACCCCATTTATACATCCTACCCTAATCTTAATACCCTACACCCCATTTATATATCCTACCCCTAATCTTAATACCCTACCCCCATTTATATATCCTACCCCTAATCTTAATACCCTACACCCCATTTATACATCCTACCCCTAATCTTAATACCCTACACCCCATTTATACAGCCTACCCCTAATCTTAATACCCTACACCCCATTTATACAGCCTACCCCTAATCTTAATACCCTACACCCCATTTATACATCCTACCCTAATCTTAATACCCTACCCCATTTATACATCCTACCCTAATCTTAATACCCTACACCCCATTTATACATCCTACCCTAATCTTAATACCCTACACCCCATTTATACATCCTACCCTAATCTTAATACCCTACACCCCATTTATACATCCTACCCTAATCTTAATACCCTACACCCCATTTATACATCCTACCCTAATCTTAATACCCTACCCCATTTATACATCCTACCCTAATCTTAATACCTACCCCCATTTATACATCCTACCCTAATCTTAATACCCTACACCCCATTTATACATCCTACCCTAATCTTAATACCCTACCCCATTTATACATCCTACCCTAATCTTAATACCCTACACCCCATTTATACATCCTACCCTAATCTTAATACCCTACACCCCATTTATACATCCTACCCTAATCTTAATACCCTACACCCCATTTATACAGCCTACCCTAATCTTAATACCCTACACCCCATTTATACATCCTACCCTAATCTTAATACCCTACACCCCATTTATACATCCTACCCTAATCTTAATACCCTACACCCCATTTATACATCCTACCCTAATCTTAATACCCTACACCCCATTTATACATCCTACCCTAATCTTAATACCCTACCTTCATTTATACATCCTACCCTAATCTTAATACCCTACACCCCATTTATACATCCTACCCTAATCTTAATACCCTACACCCCATTTATACATCCTACCCTAATCTTAATACCCTACACCCCATTTATACATCCTACCCTAATCTTAATACCCTACACCCCATTTATACATCCTACCCTAATCTTAATACCCTACACCCCATTTATACATCCTACCCTAATCTTAATACCCTACACCCCATTTATACATCCTACCCTAATCTTAATACCCTACACCCCATTTATACAGCCTACCCTTAATCTTAATACCCTACCTTCATTTATACATCCTACCCTAATCTTAATACCCTACACCCCATTTATACATCCTACCCTAATCTTAATACCCTACCCCATTTATACATCCTACCCTAATCTTAATACCTACACCCCATTTATACATCCTACCCTAATCTTAATACCCTACACCCCATTTATACATCCTACCCTAATCTTAATACCCTACACCCCATTTATACATCCTATCCTAATCTTAATACCCTACACCCCATTCATACAGCCTACCCCTAATCTTAATACCCTACACCCCATTTTTACAGCCTACCCCTAATCTTAATACCCTACCCCATTTATACATCCTACCCTAATCTTAATACCCTACACCCCATTTATACAGCTTCCCTAATCTGAATACCCTACACCCCATTTAAACAGCCTACCCCTAATCTTAATACCCTACCCCATTTATACAGCCTACCCCTAATCTTAATACCCTACACCCCATTTATACAGCCTACCCCTAATCTTAATACCCTACACCCCATTTATACAGCCTACCCCTAATCTTAATACCCTACACCCCATTTATACATCCTACCCTAATCTTAATACCCTACCCCATTTATACATCCTACCCTAATCTTAATACCCTACCCCCATTTATACATCCTACCCCTAATCTTAATACCCTACACCCCATTTATACAGCCTACCCCTAATCTTAATACCCACACCGTGACATGATACACTCCACTCTCATTATTTAGTGGTATGATGTGTGTTTTTGTGTGATTGTGTGTGTGTGTGTGTGTGTGTTTGTGTGGTACTGTCGTAGGATCAGAGACATTCTGCAGTAACAGAGTTATGGAGTCCCAGCTTGCAGACTTTCTAGTCTTCCTCAGACGTGTCCTCTCTCCAACGGTGACCAAAAGGGTTTCATCGTTCTCCAGGTGGATCGACCCTCTGATGACCATCATCTCCTGCCACAGCAACTCAGGTAGCATCATAGGGGTTAATAGTTTAAAGTCAATGAGAGTAACAAACACTGCATTCATTTTCATTTCGATTTCGATGCGGTCCAGGTAATCCTCGCTTCCATAATCTCCGCACCAAACTGTTGGCGTTCCACATTCTCGAAGCCTTACTTCCAGCCTGCGAGGATTCTCTGCGGATAAAGCAGGTGAGAAAAGCTACACAGATCCCTTTTTGCCACGCCGTTCGATTTCTAACGCTGTACTTTTCCTTACAGATCGTCGATCAGCTGTTTGAACTTTTATCTACTTACATGTGGGAGGAACCTCTGGCTTTGGGAAAACACCTGGAAAATCGGAATCCAGAAAAAGTGTCTGAGAGTTTAACGAGCGTACGCGTGCCGCCGTATTCCGCAGCCACATTAGCATTCAATTTAGTAACATTAACACGTTTTTCAGGCTTTAAATCCACTTTCTGGTTGCATTTCAGGAGATCAGCGTCGAGGACGAGTGCATTCCCATCGGCGATTTCTCCTTCGACCCTCACAAGCTGCTCTGCTGTTCTCTGGAGAGCGGGAACGTCCTCTCTCACGGTTCCGGAGGGAAAGGGTACGGTCTCGCCACCACCGCCATCACCTCCGGCTGCTTCACCTGGAAGGTACGACCGAATAAGAGCGTTTTAATTATTCAGTCTGAACCACATAACCTGGTATTTATTTCTCCCACCCAGTTCTACATCACGAAAGAGAACCGAGGGAACGAGGGAACGTGCATCGGAGTGGCGCGCTGGCCCATCCGCGACTACAACCACCGTAGCACCACAGACATGTGGCTGTACCGCGCCTACAGTGGCAGCCTGTACCACGGGGGTGAGCTGGGCCGCGCACTGCCCTCCTTCACCCAGGGAGACACCATCACCTGCATCCTGGACATGGAGGCCCGGACCATCTCCTTTGCCAAGAATAATCGGGTCAGCACTTTCCTAAAACTCTAGCAATGTCCAAAAGATTGAGCGGAGTTTAGTTTGGCCGGTGTACTTAATTAGTAATTGCTGCTTTATATCGGGAAATCCGTAATTATTCCTATGGACTATTCCTATCATAATGCTTTAGGAACCCAAGCTGGCGTTTGAGGGTGTGGACGCTACAGAGCTTTACCCCTGTGTGCTCTTCTACAGCAGTAACCCAGGAGAGAAGGTGCATCCATCACTAACACCACCACCACTAGCATCATTACACTACAATGCAGCGTACACTCTCTCAGCAAACGTTTTTGGTGTTATTTCATTCCTAATTCTGACCATGATGTGGGTTTTTTTGGAATAATGTGGATTTTCATGGTTCAGTTCATGGTTTATTATAGGTCATGCACAGATTGAATTTCTGTGCTATAAGAAAAAATAAAGCACTTCAGCAAACCTGTGGTTTCAATGTTTTTTATCTGAAAACGTTCCTGTCTGTAGGTGTCGCTGTGCGACCTGCAGATGCGCGGCGTGCCCAGTGACGTTTTGCCCGGCGACCCCCTGTGCTGCCCACGCTCGGCCGTGCTCCTGGAGGCCACGGTTCAGCTCCTGAGAAGACTCCATCACACCGAGGCATGGACCCCACACATCAACCTGTACATGACTCGCCGTCTGGAGCTCATCAGCATCATAATGAGGGAGGGAACGCAACACACACAAGGTACACACATACGCACACACACACATGCACACACACTCGCACACATATACACAAACTAGTATACCTTTATATATACAGTATATATATATATATATATATATATAAATATACTTGTATACCAAATTACCAAACACTTAGATGAAACACCTGATCAATCACCAAGCACCGAGATCAGACACCGACATCAAACACCAAAATCAAACACCAAAATTAATCACCAAACACTATGATCATACACTCAATTATCAAACATTGAGATCAAACACCAAATATTAAAATCAATCACCAAACACTGGTATTACCCGAACCTTCTCCTGCACTGATCTAAACACTCATTCACCATCAGCCTTTAGAGTTAAATACCAACATTACCTCGAACATTCTACCAGTCCACAATGTGTGTGTGTGTATGTGTGTGTGTGTGTGTGTGTGTGTGTGTGTGTGTGTGTGTGTGTGTTTTGTCCATCCAGGAGATGTCAGTAATGATCAGGCTGAAGGTGGAGAGGATGTGGAGCGGGAGTGGAAGGTGAGGAGCCCTGACCTGCTGTGTGATGGACAGCTGGGCGTGCTGTGTTCAGAGGTGTGGCCCGTCCTGGCTCTGATTGGAGGGGTGGACAGCGGCCTGAGGGCAGGAGGGGCGTGTCTACACAAGCCCAGTGGGCGCAGGGCCACTCTGTTAGGGGTGGTGAAGGAGGGCAGTAGCCTCGCTAAGCTGCAGTGGGAGGAGACGGATCTGACCGTGAGGTAAGAGTGTCGTCTGCACTTTACACGTAAAGGAATAAACACTCCGCGTCACGTGTAACATCACGACCCCGAGTGTTTTATTCCTCTTTTACCGCATTCATTCTGTCCTGTCATCCATCTCTCTCGCTGCCATGCTCAGCGATCGCTTCCTCTTTATTCCTTTTCTTTTATCTGTCGCTTTCTTTCGGTTTTAATCCCTAAACATTTTCCTTTTATCTTTCCACCCTCTAACTTTCTTTC